>NC_140454.1:8080284-8370284 GCF_963576455.1 Neolamprologus multifasciatus
AAGAGACAAATGAGGACAAAGAAAGCAGAGGAATAAATTGACTGTTTATTAACAGTAAGTGTTTCTCCTCGCAGTCTTTCATATTTCCCAGAAACGCGTCACACATAAGGTGGCTGGCGTTACATGTGTTTTCACACCTATGGCTCATAAACCCAAGAAACAATCCATCACAAAGAGTGACAGAAAGGAATTTTTACAGAACTGGCTGCTTTCTTGACACTGAAGGTCAAGAAAGCAGCCAGTTCTGCTTGCATATATAACACTCATTTATATTGAACGTACTCGAAAGGGTTTGGTGAACTAGCGAATATTAATAGAATTTTATTTTGGCCCTGAGAGTTCAAATGCACAACAACATAAGAATTCAGCAGCAAATAGAAAAATGGTCAAAAAGCACATGAAACGTGATTTGAGCTCAGTGTGTTTTGGGGGAGACAATAATATGATGGAACAGCCGTGGAAGTGACAGAAAGCAAAACATGAAGGATTGCACTGAGACACACTTAAAAGAAGCAGATTTGTCTGTCAGATCTTGCTATTTATGGACAGGGCTTAAGAGTGGAAACAAACACACCAACTGCGTAATGTTGGGAAAAAAATAATTTGAATTGATGTGAATGGGACGTTGTCCAAATTCAGATCATGTATGGTTTTGCTTTATATAGGCAGTCTCAAAGCTTTTTCATTACACACCATAATTATGGACTTTTTTTTTTTTTTGCCTGTCCCATTTGGTTCTTTAGCCGTCAGAACTGTTGTCTGCAGACCAACAAGGATACCCAATGGATTTACTTTGCCAAATGGATCATCACGGCCTTGCCGTATTGGTCCATTTGATCTGCCTTTGTTGTTATTATTTATTTTATTTTATTTTCAGTTGTTACAGACGGGACAGACATGACAGGGATAGGAAAGGGAGAAAGAAAGAGGAAGGAAAAGAAAAACAGAAGGGAAGAGGGACAGTGAGAAAGGGCACTTAAAAAGAGAAAGAAGAGAAAAAAAATCTCCTGGATCACCTGTTGAGAGAAAAAGAAGAGAAAACAAGCAAAAAACAACAGAGCAACATACTAAACACAACACCATGACGTTAATCTAGCTAAGTGTAAACAGCAGTAAATACTAAATATTGAATGTTGTTGTGTAGCAAGCAGGACCGACAGCGCACAATGTGCTTTGAAATAGCAGCCAAGAAAGGTGTAGTTTATGTCTATGAACAGTGAACACCCGTGTGCACACCTGTGTGGATCAGCGCGCTTGTATTCAAAAGGTTTCCCCATGCAATGGTCTGCTAGAGGATGTAGAGAGCCATAGTCCTGTCCCCCAGGGCATGAAGCAGCCATGGAGGAGATCCAGGCTCCAGACATCCAGAGGCCCCAGAGTGCAAGAGCCCAAGGAGGACCACCGGAGGGGCATCGTGCCACCCTCCTGGGAAGAGCAGGAAGCCAGAAGGGGTTGCAGTGGCGTGCCCGCCGGCTCGCCACCGCCAACCAAGAACCACCGACGCACCGACCCCTGAAGGCATCAGTTACCGGCAGGGAGTGTGGTGAGGGGAGATAGGCCTTTGGAGGGCCTGGGAGTTCCCAGAGAAGTGGAGTGTAAGTATCGATCTGACATATAAACACAGACAAACAGGCACACACAGACACAAACATGCATTCCCACCCTCATGCACACATATACAAATACTCAGCACTCACCCAACGTAGGGATAGACATGCATGGACACTGTACACACAATCACAGTCCCCAAACAAACTCTATACCCCAGGTCCAGGTACCCTCGCCCCTGAAGGAGGAAACGGCACCTAGACCCAGGAGATGTTACCCTTTCCCCCAGGGTGGAGGCAAGCAGACCGCCCCAGGCTCCGCAGCAGCAGGGAGGCCCCGCATCCCAGATCCCAATCGGACGGCCAACACCTCCTCCCAGCCCCCCCGCCCCGATGGCCAGCAGAGAACAGGGGTGTGTGAAGACCCCATACCTCCCTCCTCTCGCTCATGTGTAGTGTTGCTGCGTGTTGTTCTAAGGTGCATTTAAAACAAGGGAGAGCATGGTGCTGCTGCCAGAGAGCAGCAGGTGTTTGCACGGCCCCTCCCGAGAACCCTCAATGTCTACATGGATTTAAAATTGAGAGGTGGGCACCGGCGCCAGAGGTAGGTTTGAATACACAGACCATCCACTGGACGCCGTTAACATGCCCACCCTCAAGGCCCTATATGTATATATGTGTGTGTTATGAGAGTGTGAGTAATGTGGATGTCTAAGTTGTGGAATAAAATTGAGGCACAGGTGGCCAGAAGGGGACGGGGGGGGCCTCCCCTGCACCCTGGTGACACACCCGCACTCCAAGGCCCTACTTGTGTGGGTGGGTGTGTTGGAGCGGGAAGAGGGAGGCAGCCGGGGATGGAGAGGAAAAGAAGAGAGGAGCAAGATGCCCCTCCCTGGGGCCAGCTCCCCCACTGACCCCAGTAGGCACCCCCGTCTTTCGGCACCAACCAAGGCAAAGGAGCCTAGGCCCATCCAGATCGGGGCCTATGACAGCAGGACCGCCCAGCCCCACAGGACCCGGGGCAGCCCACCCGACCCCACCGCAGAGGAAACTGTACCCACCCTAACATTCAATCATCTCCAAGACTGCACAAGACAGTAGACACCCAGGTTAAGTTTATTCTCCACCTCTCCTATGACTCTCCCCCACCTGCAGAGTGGACTTGTTTGTTTGTTGATGCATAAAAATAATTTTTGACACTCAGTGTTCTTGTTGTCATTTTCAATTGAGGCATTTTTAGTATCTGATCATTAGTACAGAAGTGTTTTAGGTCTGTATTTTCTGCTTCATTCACCCCTGTTCACTCAGTGTGTGTTTATACACCACTTTGCATTTTATCAAGAGTTATTATTAATCTGTGGCTCTCTTCTTTTGTCCTGTCTCCTTGCCATCACCCCCAACCAGTTGGGCAGACAGCTGTCCCTCTCTGAGCTTGGTTCTGTCAGGGGCTTCTTTCTGTTAAAATGGAGTTTTTCTTTCACACTGTTGCCAAATGCTTGCTCATGGGATATCATCTGATTGTTGGGGTTTTATCTGTATTAGTTTAGGAGCACCTTGAGATGACTGTTTCATAAACAAATAAATCCTGCCCTGGGAAAAAGATCATGGTAGTCTAAACATCCTCAGCCCCCCATCCCCCCTTTTTGGATGTACCCCTAATGCCATAACCCCAGGACTGCTTTTAATAAATGAATCACAACAGTGGCTTTGGTAAAAGGTCATTTATTGACTCGCTGGGAATGATAACATGCTGACTAGACAAGCCTGCCTCTCAGATGTTAGAATTAGCAAAAAGTAAATACTGCACTTAAACACAATTTTGAAGGCATGCATGTACATGCTGCATTGTTTTAATACATTTTATTAACCTGTCCTGTCCAACAGTTGTAACAAGCAGAATTATGGTGTGAATGTTTTAATTTTGCCAAGCATATTTGCTTTCGCAAAAGGAGCTCTGTAGACTCTCTGTAGACTCCTTTTGTTTATGTTTTTAATGTACTTTATTTTATTATTCATATTATTGTTTTAATATGGCTACGCCTCTGTTTTGTTTAATAGGCTGAGTACGTGTGAGAAAATTATGGAGAAGTAAGTCTGTGTGCAGATGTTTTGAGTCTGCTGTAGAAAGACACTTTCTGCCTGCAAATCATTTAACCGATTAGTAATTTTAAACCGCTTTTCCCTTGAACCAACTCCATGTACATTCCATGTGTCCAGTCCTTGTACGGCTGTGTATGTATTGGTGTTGTATATTGGTGTGTCTGAGCGAGTGTGTGTGTGTCTGTGCCGTATGTCGTATGTGTATATGTGGTAAATTGCATCATTGAAGGCAAAGCAGACATTGTGAGTACAGAAAGAGAAGAGAAAAGACAAGAGATATAAAATGGTGCAGTCACCAAAAAAACATTCCAGAAATGCTTATGGTGGTTAAAAATAACAAGAAAAAAACCAAAATGGCCTATACTGATCAGAATGGCATTAATTCTTCTATGTAGAGATTTCTCTAAGTGGGAAAGAAGAGTGAAAAAAGAATCAGAAAAAAGTTTTCCTTGAATGAACTTTTTCAGATCAGGAACAAGACCTTGCATCTCTCCAGGATCTCCTTGGGAAACTGGTCGTTCATGAAGTGAACAAATTTGGCCACTATCAGTCTATCTACCTGGGTCTGCGTGCATCTGGACATTTGCCTCCCAGGGAGTGAGTACGATGAAAAGATACAGCTTTAACTACGTCCTCCTGGAGCTTTAGGAGGGTTTGGATGAATTCTCTCTCCGTTGTTTCTGGATTTTCTTCTGGCTTCTGTAGTATTGATGCGAGCCTGGAGCTCAATGACAGTTTCTTTGATTTTTTTGTTTTCTTCCTAGAGTCAGGTCATTCCCTTGGTAAGGGATTTGTCAGCACTTGCTGCTGGCTGAACTCTACGTGCTCGCACAGCACCTGAAAATCTTTATGCAGGTTTACACGAGGGCCAGGTTTGCATTAAAATGAGACAGTTTTATTTCTAGGGATGCCAAAATGTCCACCCTGTCGCTGTTTCAGGAGAAGCAGTCACCAGTGAGTCTTCAGGGTGGCTTCGTTTCGAGGACAGGGGGCCTTTGATGCTGGAGGGAGTCGGTGCATTGTTACTGGATTTTCCCTTAACAACACGCTTGAAACACCCGTCAATACTGTTGCAAGCTGTATGGTCGTATAATTCTCATTGTTGTAACCTTAAAAGGTGTCAAGGAATAAACACTCACTCGCTGGCTGATGTATCAGACACAGCGAGGTCCGACTGGGGGTCTCTGAGAGGCCCCACTCCAGTGGCAGCCAGAGGTGATGGATGCTTCTTCAACACGGGCTATCGAGGAGGGGCCAAAGGCAACTACTACCGCCATGCATGGCAGTAACCATCTGTGGGCAGGGGACCACAAATGCTGGGAGGCAGGGCACTCAACTGCCTGCCACCAGACCAATCAGGCAGCAGCAGCACCTGTGTAGGCTGCCATACTTCTGCTACCAAGCAAGGGGGCGGGGCCACACGCTAACCAGGTACACAATGTTCACTACTGTTGATATTCTCATCTGTGTCTCACGGTGCTACAGCATAGCTCTCTCATACATCATTTTTGCATTTAACAAAATATTGTCTTTAAAAAATGTAATTTAATATAACACATAAATACAATCAAAGGGTTAACTTGTTTTCTTTTTTGTTTTATTTGTTTTTTGACAGATGGTTGCACTAAAATATTGCAATTTCTAAAATGGAAATCAATGAGCAGTTCATTTTGATAAACCTGTGTTTTTCCTCCTCTGAATATTTATTACTGCTCATTAACAAGAGAAGTATTTCTTATCTGGTTACTCGATTAATCAATGAAATAGTTGATAGATTACTCAATTACTAAAATAATCTATAGTTGCAGTCCTAAACTCTTTTTGGGGCGGTTTCCCAAATAGAGATTAAAGCTAGTCCTAGATTTAAACAGCCTTTTAATGGAGACTCTCATGCACTCATGATTCCCGGATTTCACTTAACTCATCACTGTATGCTGTAGTTTGAAAGAGGAGATCCTAATGGATTATTTCTTGGTGACAGGGCGTATGCTCAAAGAAATGTTTTGTTTACGCCATACTTGAACCCCATTACACCTGAGTAAAGGTGCTACAACCAAGCTCATATGCACACTTGGGGTCTAGTGGAGCGCATGTTTGGTGTTTGGAAGAGTCGTTATAGGTGCCTTCGGAATACACTTGGATTTATGCCAAGAAGATGCTGCATTGTCATTATTGCAAAAGCTGTTCTTCATAACTACCTGAAACAGCATGGATGCCCAGAACCTCCAATACTAGAAGAAGACAATCTAGCTGTACCTTCAATTCCAACAAACCACAGACAAGGCCTTTAATTAACAAATTTTGACATTTCATTGTTCCGCTGAAATTTACATATCATGGTCAAATTACTCCAATCTAAAGTGTATTTGTGTCTGGTATATTAAACAGCCATACAATATGATATAATGAACTTTTTTTTAAAATTCACTGCTGGTATAATGAGACCATTGCATCTTGTTCTCCTTCATCTTCCCTTCTAGTTCTACTGGAAGTATCTTCATATTCATTTCATGCTCCTCCTTGAAATACTTCAACCTGTGTTCATGAAATTCAGTAGCCAGCTTTTCATGGATTGTGAGTCTTCTGGCAGACACTGGCGATAGTTTGATCGGAACGCATTTCCGAGGGGCCTGACGGTGGAGAGATAGTCTCTCACTAAGATAACCAAGGTTACACAGTAACCGTACATTCTCTAGCATATTGAGACTATCTCTCTACACCGTTACATATTCCATATGTACGGGGTAACTCTGTAAGACACCCCGCGAGGAGACAGTGCAACCGAACCGCCGAGAGTGAAGGTGCCAATGAACCATTGACAAAGTACACATAAGCAGACCACCCCGGTCAGGGCTTCGCCAGAAGCTAAATCCAAGCCAGAGGCTGGAGGCAGCAGCCTGCAGACGCCAGACTGGCCCGAACCGGTCGTGCAGAACGCAGGACCGCAAGTGATCGGCCGCTCAAGTTTAGCCCAGGAACCGCGAGGCAGACCGCCAGAGAGTGCAGCACACCGAGCTGCCAAGTAGTATCCCGCTGGTCGCATAGCCTACGACATGCGGGCAATGCCAGACAGAGAGTCGGCGCTACAGGCTGGAGAACTCTCACTCACCACAGCGAGGTCCGACTGTCGTGTAAGCCGGCGAAGCGGGCAGCACGCCAGGCGAGCACAGTAGTGATGGGTCGTTCGCGAACGAAATGGCTCTTAGAGCCGGCTCTTTGAAGTGAACGACGCGACCCGGCTCCTTATTGGGAGCCGTGAGGTTTTTTTCTTTTTTTTTCTTTCTCTCACCCTCTCTCTCGCCCTTTTTTCCGCTAAACTCCGCATGCGCGGCCTGTACTTTGCGCTGGGCAGAGGGGGGAGGGGCGTTAGTTACACTTGCAGTAGCACAGGAACAGAGCCAGAGAGAAAGAGAGCGAGGGACAACAACATCACATTAGAAAGGTATAGTAATCATCTGCTATTTTCAGTTGCAGATGATAAAGGATTCAGAAATCATGCAGGCCCATATGACAGAGAATGTGCATCTTCTTTTTGTTTTAATATTTTAATTTATATTTAATTGTGTTGTGGTTTGCAGTGTTTTGTGTTGTTTCACGTTAATTTTGTTTAAAAGGAAAAAGCTGAAAATTTAAATAGTTATAAGTTTAAAATGTAAATAGTTGTTTTTTGTATTATATGATTTATTTATTACATTTTATGTGGAGTGAATAAATAAAGTATATTTATGGTGGACCTTAGAGACAAAGCACGTACAAACTCCAAAACACATACAAACTCCTAAGCATGTACAAACTCCAAAACGCGTAAAAACTCCAAAACATGTAAAAACTCAGAAGCACGTACAAACTCCAAAACACGTAAAAACTCAGAAGCATGTACAAACTCCAAAACACGTAAAAACTCAGAAGCACGTACAAACTCAGAATCACGTACAAAAGACAACAGAAGTGCTCCAGGATGCTAGGGCGCAGTGTTGAGCTTTTGTTACCTAGTGGCTACACAAGCCAGGAAGTATCAACAACCGGATTTGGTGTGTGGTAGTAACAGGTAAATGAACTATTTTTAAAAATTATTTGAATAAATATGAGTGCTTGTCTATAAATACACAAACAATACACACATGCTTTCAATTGTGTAATTTAAGTGATCTGGGTAGCTCTGTTTTGGAAGTTCAGTAAACGCTAGAAATGTGTTTTGGAGTTTGTATATGCTTTAGAGTTTGTACGTGCTTTGTCTCTAGGGGCCATATATAAACATATATAAATAAAACCACTTTTTTACATTAGTAATTCCTTTTCTGCATAATTTTATATTATTGTTAATGATTAAATAATTAAAGCAACAAAACAACCTGAAGAGCCGGTTCGGAGCCGAAAGAGCCGGCTCTTTTTAGTGAGCCGAGCCGAAAGAGCCGGTTCTCTAAAAAGAGCCGGAAATCCCATCACTAGAGCACAGCCTACAGTAGCAGGTCAAGCTAGGGATGAGACCTGTCCATCCACAGAGCCAAAGCCAGCAGCCTGGGGCTGGCAGCCTGTCCTGCTGAAGTGTAGGGCTGAGCAAGGCGACGACCCGAAGGTACACCCACAGTCATAAAGTCCCAGCTCACTGAGCTGGCCTGTGCCGGCCGTGTAAGCCCGTGACACACAGGCAACGAACCAGACAGGGAACCAGCGTTGCTCTCGCTCACTGGCTGAAGACTCAGACACTGCGAGGTCTGACAAGCGTGTAAACCCGCAGCACGCAGTTAGCACGCTAGAAAGCACGGGCGGTCGGCTAGGATGAGCCCGTGTGCACACTGTCCAAAGGATCTCCAGCTGGAACCTGGGGTGCCCTGGGCCTGAACCTGGATTCCCAGGGCCACAGTGAGGTGAGGAAGCGTAGCTCACGGAGCCACTGAGTGGGAACCTTACTGGCTATACAACCCTGCAAGAAGCGAGCAACACCAGATAGGGAGCCAGTGCTGCGGGCTGGAGAACACTCACTCGCTGGCTGACACATCAGACACAGCGAGGTCCGACTGGCGCGTTAGCCGGCAATCCGCGGGCAATACACCAGGGGAACACAGCCCGCAGCAGCAGTACAGCTGCGAAGACGAAGGGCCGAGGCAGGGACGTAACCCGAAAGGTCAATCCCCAGAGCTGCGAAGCTGCCCAGCCATCCGCAGATGGGGGGGACTGGTGGTCTAGGCCTCTGAAGGCCAAGCAGGGATTTAACCTGAAGGTCTGCCCCAGGGCCGAGTGGTCGCTAGCGCTGTCCGCAGATAGGGGAGCAGCAAGAGTGAACTCGAGAATGAGACACTCGTGCACAGCGCTGCAGGCTGGAGAACACTCACTCGCCGGCTGAAGAATCATACACAGCGAGGTCTACCTGGTGCGTAAACCGGCAAATGTGGGCAATACGCCAGATGAAGACAGCCTTGAGCTGCAGCAGCTGATATGCCAGAGAGAACCCTGCTGAAATTAGTGATGGGATTTCCGGCTCTTTTTAGAGATCCGGCTCTTTCGGCTCGGCTCACTAAAAAGAGCCGGCTCTTTCGGCTCCGAACCGGCTCTTTCGGCTCCGAACCGGCTCTTCAGGTTGTTTTGTTGCTTTAATTATTTAATCATTAACAATAATATAAAATTATGCAGAAAAGGAATTACTAATGTAAAAAAGTGGTTTTATTTATATATGTTTATATATGGCCCCTAGAGACAAAGCACGTACAAACTCTAAAGCATATACAAACTCCAAAACACATTTCTAGCGTTTACTGAACTTCCAAAACAGAGCTACCCAGATCACTTAAATTACACAATTGAAAGCATGTGTGTATTGTTTGTGTATTTATAGACAAGCACTCATATTTATTCAAATAATTTTTAAAAATAGTTCATTTACCTGTTACTACCACACACCAAATCCGGTTGTTGATACTTCCTGGCTTGTGTAGCCACTAGGTAACAAAAGCTCAACACTGCGCCCTAGCATCCTGGAGCACTTCTGTTGTCTTTTGTACGTGATTCTGAGTTTGTACGTGCTTCTGAGTTTTTACGTGTTTTGGAGTTTGTACATGCTTCTGAGTTTTTACGTGTTTTGGAGTTTGTACGTGCTTCTGAGTTTTTACATGTTTTGGAGTTTTTACGCGTTTTGGAGTTTGTACATGCTTAGGAGTTTGTATGTGTTTTGGAGTTTGTACGTGCTTTGTCTCTAAGGTCCACCATAAATATACTTTATTTATTCACTCCACATAAAATGTAATAAATAAATCATATAATACAAAAAACAACTATTTACATTTTAAACTTATAACTATTTAAATTTTCAGCTTTTTCCTTTTAAACAAAATTAACGTGAAACAACACAAAACACTGCAAACCACAACACAATTAAATATAAATTAAAATATTAAAACAAAAAGAAGATGCACATTCTCTGTCATATGGGCCTGCATGATTTCTGAATCCTTTATCATCTGCAACTGAAAATAGCAGATGATTACTATACCTTTCTAATGTGATGTTGTTGTCCCTCGCTCTCTTTCTCTCTGGCTCTGTTCCTATGCTACTGCAAGTGTAACTAACGCCCCTCCCCCCTCTGCCCAGCGCAAAGTACAGGCCGCGCATGCGGAGTTTAGCGGAAAAAAGGGCGAGAGAGAGGGTGAGAGAAAGAAAAAAAAACAAAAAACCTCACAGCTCCCAATAAGGAGCCGGGTCGCGTCGTTCACTTCAAAGAGCCGGGTCGCGTCGTTCACTTCAAAGAGCCGGCTCTAAGAGCCATTTCGTTCGCGAACGACCCATCACTAGCTGAAATAGGCTGGAGAACGCTCACTCGCCGCAGCGAGGTCCAACTGGTGCGTAAGCCGGCGAAATGCGGGCAACACGCCATGGGAAGACAGCCTGGAGCTGCAGTACAGCCAGGGACATGACTCGCCGGGGGTGTCAGCTCACTGAGCCTCACTGGACCAGCAATCTGCCAGACAGAGTGAGCGCCACAGGCTGGAGAACTGTCAACTGCTGGCCCAGGCGCCTGATGCAGCGAGGCCCGACTGGCGTATAAACCAGCGACACAGCCTGAAGGCAATATTCAATTCAATTTTATTTATATATCCAGTAGCGGTTTTAGATACGGGCGACACGGGCGGTTGCCCGGGGCGGCATCGTGGTGGGGGCGGCATCACGGGCATCGGCTAAAATGCTCGTACTCATGCTGCCCCGACGTCATGCCAGCGCATATTGGGAATGGTACAGGCACCGATCGGTTTTTCTATCTCCCGTTTGCTGGGAGTAAGGGCGCCCTCCGTTTGCGAGGTGCGCCTGCTGCTTGCGGCGCAGAGAGGAGAGGGCGGGGGATTCTCTGACTGGCTGGAGCAGCATCTAATAACCAACTCGCAAACTAAAACAAAATAAAAACAAAACAACAAACACGAAAACACGAGACATTATAATACAGACTTATAATTTGCACCGATGTTTTTTCAAAATTCTATACACGAAAAGTGAGCGCGAGAGCCCTCGGTGCGCCTGCTCGCTGCTGAAGTCAAAGTAAACTTTATTGTCATCTCCGCTACTTACAGTCCAGTATATAGAGAGACGAGACGACGAGGCTCCAGTTACAGCAGTGCAAGTAAACAAACAATAAATATAAGAAGAGTAAGAAAATAAATATACACTTTAGGACTCGGGGTAAAGGGATCAATAACAATTTAAAATTTACAGTTTGATGATTTCAAGTCTCACACACAACCCGTGGAAAGGGGAGGAGGAGCGGCTGCTTCCAAATAGAGCACATTTCATTTATAATGATGTAAATCCAAGCTCATGATTTGAATCCTGGGTTGTGTGAAATCTCAGAAATGCACCCTAGACAAAGTGAATCTGTGAACTAAGGTGTAGGTGTGTTAGGTTATGTTGTGGTGATCCTCGAGTTGGGGGATTTGTGTTCATACTGGAGTGCAAAATTAAAACCAAGATGGACAAGAAAAGTTCAAAGCCATCAGGTCCTCAGTTTAGAAGAAAGATAAAAGAAGAGGAGAAACGAGCAAAAGATACAGGTAAGCAGATGTGTGATTGGATAATGGCAGGTCATCCTGAAACAATCAGAATCAAAATACTTTATTAATCCCTAAGGAAACAATGTGTGTTACAGTTGCTCCAAGAAGAAATGGTAAAAATAGCAACAGTAACAGACTAAACTCCAAACAATACATTATGTTACAGATTTTAATATTAATTAGTCATTGTTAATTGTTGATTTGTCCTGTTCTCATTGTACGACGAATTATGATGGCTGTTTGGTAGCCATTTGCATACTATGCATACTCTCTCTCTCTCCTCATATCTCTGTGTGTGTACAACAGCTTTATGTTAATGTACAATCCTTAATATGTTTTGTGTGTGTGGGGGGGGGGGGAGGTGGGGGGCGCCAGAGGGAGTGTTCGCCCAGGGCGCCAAACAGGCTAGGACCGCCACTGTATATATCGATCATATGATCGAATTAACACATTAAATGAAACAGTTCCTGATGACAAACAATAGTCTGAAATGAGAGAACGACTAAATCAATGCACCTAACATACTCAATTCAGCTATGTGTAATCCCTCGTCTGAACTGTCTAAAATAGGATAGAATAGAATAATCCTTTAATTGTCCCACAAGGGGAAATTTAGCCGGTCATCATCTGGTATGTTCTCCAAATGTTGTTATATTTCATTTTTATATTTTTCCACAAAACCTGTATAACATAAATGTAATGAGAACCCATCAAGATCACATAACACTAATAGAAAAAGGGCTGTTAAAAAGGTTGCATAAAGTTAACAGTTCTTACATGAAGTTGGTGAAATGTCCGTGTAGAAGTTTGTTCATTTGCATTGAACTCATTACAGATGGATTGCCATGCAGTCTTTTATTTTTTATTTTCCACACTTTGCATTGTTTTTATCCACTGGTGACAGTTTTAGGGGCCATATTACATTCTTTTTTTTATTTCTTCGTGTAATCACAGTGGACATCTTTTTATTGTCACTTAATCTACAAAAAAGAAACAATTAGTATTTAAATTCACCTGTTGTCTGCAGCAATTTTGACAGCCAAGGAAATGAAGTCTTGAAGATGCAACCTGACATTTAAAAGTTTACATATATGTAGTTAAAAGAAAAAGGTTAGTTGTAGTGAGACCTTCTGATTTATTCGTTTTACTAAATTGATTACTTACAAAATGTAATATGACCTTAATCAGTCACAGTTATAGACCAAACAAATTCTATCAGCTGTGACTGATGTTTAAACCATTGATTTTAATCACTGAAAGCACGACGATTTGTTTATCGTTAACTCTGAATTAGATGGAACCACTACTATACATTTTTTTTTAGCATTTTGATAAAGAACTAAATCATTGGCATGGATCTAAAAATCATGTTCAGTAAATCTTTTTTTCAAGTAAGGCAAGTTAGAGCTATAAAGTCAGTAGTTTGAGTGGTTTTGAAGTCTCATTGATTTGGCTTTGACAGAGAGTATATGTACGTGTTGTGTAAAGGGGCCAGATCCTGCAGGAATTATTTATACCCTCATATATATTCATGTTCTACCTCAAAGCATATTGGCTAATGTGAGATCAAACAGATAATTCCAGTCTCTGTGTGTGCTGCTTTTAAATTTCTAATACTCAACTGGCATCTATTGAAAAACAGCAGCATGAGTGAAATGCACAACGTAGCCTAATCAAGGTTAAAATCATAAAAAACTTAGATGAAGGTAAATGATGGAGGTAAATAATGATCACATTTCAGACTTGGATGAAAAAGCACAAGTACAGTCCTGCAATGTTCTGCTAGTACAGTGGTTCCCAAAGTGGGGGGGCAGAGCCATTGCGGGGGAGGGGTTTGAATTTAAAAAAAAAAAGAATACTTGGAGACCACTACCATAATGGACAGGTTTTTGACGGGGCTCCCACACAAACGCAAAGCAGAGGTTGGAGCATTGCCAAATATGCTTCCAAACCAACTTCCTTCCAGAGTTAGAAAATATGATGAGGCATATCTTGCCTTTGACTTCACCTGCACACTGGCGGTTCCAGGGTAGGTATCCCCGACAGAATTTGCTTCCCCTTTCAGGAGCACGCGCTGGGCTGTCCAAATCAGGGACAAACAAACAGTATCCCACAGTTGTTTGCTTTTAAACCCATTTTAAACAGAAAGGCATTTTTTGAAAAATGTATTGATAGCAGTGTTGAATATTCTTACACAGTAAAAAAAAACAAAGCAAAACAAAAAAAAACTATACGTAAAATAATTACACCATAAAGATGGTTTGTGTAGTGGTTTATCTTATTGCAACCTGTAATTTATTGCAGTTTACTAAATTTGTTTAATTGTTTGCAAACAGTTTGAGGTGTGAAGTAAACTGCAATGGAGTTTGAAAACAAGATTTTCTTGTAAAACAAAGGGGGGCCTAGAAAAAACAAGTTTGGGAACCACTGTGCTAGTACAGGAATTTCCTGCTAATTTGAAGTAGGGACTTAAACATTGAAACATTGCCTTTTTTTAAGACTTTATATGTGAGTGCTTTATGGTAACTGGTATTTTAAGTTTAAATATTTGGCACCTTTGAATCTTCTAGTCGAGTTGTCGTCCACGTTTTTGATTACTACTACCTACTGTATCTGCTCCAAATCGGGTTTTTGAGGGGCTAAACATTTTCAAAAACTCAGGAAATTTTCCATAACCATCAGGTCTGGTTTATTTATGTATGTTATTAACAGTGTTGGGGAGTAACGGAATACATGTACCGCCGTTACGTATTTAAAATACAAAATATGAGTAACTGTATTCCGTTACAGTTACCATTTCAAAAGGTGGTATTTAGAATACAGTTACTTTGTTGAAATAAATGGATTACACGGCGGTACTTCCCTGTTTCATATTGTGGCGGGTCAGGACTGTTTGGGTTTTGTTTGACAGCTACGTTCTGTTGCTCTAGGCGGCAGCGTTACGGTAGCCATGGTTACAGGGTGACGCTCTCTCTGCGTGTTTCCTGGGTGAGAGAGCGCCTGTTGTTGTTGTGCTAAGCTAATAGGCTGAATGCTACAGGTATAGCTCTAAAGAATGTAGCCTCATGGGCAGTGTAGTCCGTGCTGCAGGGAGAATGGACTGCCATACACGTTATGTGTCTGTGAGCGAGGGAGGGAGAGAAAGGAAAAGTATGAGTTGTCATCGAGCAGAAACGGGAGGTGGAAGCATGTAAATATAATAATAACCACTGCAGCCAAGAAGAGAGCCTGACGAGCCCAGTTGTAAGTAAGCTATTAAGACTCGACTGTACACTGTGTTCGTGTTTTCCTCCAAAAACAATAAGTTCTGCTGGAGCAGCCTTTCAACGCCTCTCTCTGTCTCTGGCAAGCAAAGTTGACCCAGACAACAAAGTAAAGCTAGTTTTCGGCTACGAGCCCGACATGAACCCACCGTATTAGCCAGAGGTCCCTTTACTACAGTTCGGAGCTGCGGACCTTCAGTAACAGTAATAAATCACAGCAATAGTACATTCATGTAGTTGTAAACAGCATGATAATATATTAAGTAATCCAAAGTATTCAGAATACGTTACTCTCATTGAGTAACGTAACGGAATACGTTATAGAATACATTTTGGGGCATGTATTCTGTATTCTGTAATGGAATACATTTTAAAAGTAACCTTCCCAACACTGGTTATTAATCTCAGACATGGAAATTTAAAAGATGGCTCTATAGTGCCACCTATAACATCTTTAATGAAGTACTACAAATACATATTTTGAGCTACATTAATGAGATTTGGAACAAATGTGTAACAGACCAAGATGTATGTCTTGATGCATGCTCAATCATCCAGGTAAGGAAATCCCAAAAAGCTGTTTCTGTTCATCTGGACGTAGAGTTTTCAGTGGTTTTCAGTAGATCTTTATGTGTTTTCTCCTGTTGTTGATTCTGCTCCGACAGTTCAGAGTTTCTGCACTGTAAGCTTTTACAGCTGAGCATTTTTCCTCACCACTTCTTGGATCCCACTCTGCATCTCTGAGGATGTTTTTCTAGTTCTTTTTTTTCTTTGACTTCATTATAAAATACTTGCAGTTCTGTGTTTTTCCTCTCAAATGCTTGGAGAGTAAGTTTTGTCTCTTTCAGCATTTTTTCCTGTTGTTCTTTCTCTTTAAGCGTCTCTGTATTTCTTTCAAGAGCATCATCAAACATAACTTTAAGTGTCTTTTCTCCACGTCTTTGAGCTTGGACTGCATGTCTCTGTGAATTGTCTTCGGATATTCCTGCTCTTGAAGCATTTCTGCATTTATTTCTATTGGTACACCAAACATTGCTTTCAAGCCTTCATTATTTTTCTAGATGTCTTGAAGCTTGCTCTGCAGTTCTGTCTGTTTAGTGTCCTGTTGTTCCTTCTCTTGAAGCAGTTCTTTATTTCTTCCCAGCACTTCATCGAGCTTTACTTGGAGCTGCTGATCTTTTGTCTCCATGTCTTAGACTTGCACTGTGTTTCTTCATTTTTTGTTCTTGTTTCTTGAAACTAGCGGTTCATTTTTCTTAACTGAGCTCTGTATAGCTTCTTTCCTGTCATCCACTTTATAATTTTTTCCAGTGCTTTACCAAACATTAATTGTACTAACTCATTTATGATTTGCAGGTTGGGCTGGTATTTCATATTTTAATTGGTCGGTCCTGTCTCTCCACAGTAGCTCGGGCATGTGCACTACCTGCTGCTCACTAATGGCAGGTCTATGGAAGATCTATTATTTTGCTGGCTACCCTCATAACTTTGTGCTATTTTTGGTCCCCGCATTTCCAAACCAAGCAATTATGAAAAATGTTAAAATCAATTCAACAAAACATTTAGAGTCATCATTTGATTTGTGCAATTTTAGGTGTATACTGATTTAGAATGATCAAAATAAAGACCATCAGAAATGTTTTTACTGAGGTCAAAGCAAAACAGATCCAGGTATTTTTCCTGTAACCTTCTATAAGTACATGCCATTTCATCATTTTGCAAGTGTGACGCTTTTGTGTAGTGTTTGTGTTAGCAAGTTAGAGTCACTTAAAATGTCAGTATGCATCCAAAGGCAGTGGTAGATTTATAATATTATGGAAGCCTTCTAAGCCTCTTAAACTGTTTCTAAATGTAAAGTGGGACATTTCTAGGAGATTCAGAATAAAAAAAACTTTAATCTGTGCTGAGTAATCTTTGTGAATGTGACTTGGGCAGTAATTTAACCCATTCCCACCACCAGTCTGAAGAAAAACTAAAGTCTAAAGAAAGGTTGTTGAGCATTCAGAGAGGCAGTGGTCATATCCTGATAGCTCAGACACCAGTGTCATTCATGCTAATGTTTGTCAGGCAGTCTGTAATCTATGGAGCCCCACAAGGGACATGGGAGAAAAAAAAATTAAGACGGACTTTTGAGACATCTCGCAAAACAAACTCGAGATCTCGCATTCTTCGGAGGCCGCCAGCTCGAAGCCGACCGGGAGGTCGAGGCACGATGTGCCGGGAGAGCGGTGTTCCTCCCGGCTGTAGTGATGTCCTGAATATGTGATGTCTTGTAAACCGAGCAGATATTTGACGTTTACACAACTACAGTCACGCCTCAAAATTTTATTTATTTTAGTTTATTTTGTGACCCAGAAAGAGTAATATTACAACTAAGTAGCTGCCGCCATTGTTGGAATTCAACTTTTGCGAGATCTCGCAAACGTTTTTCGAGATCCCGAGTTTGTTTTGCGAGATCTCGCAAAAGTTCATCGTAATTTTTTTTTCTCCCATGTCCCTTGCGGGGCTCCGTAGAGCCTTGTGAGATCTCGCAAAAGTTTTGCGAGATCTTGCAAAACAAACTCGGGATCTCGCAAAAGTTGAATTCTAACAATGGCGGCAGCTACTTAGTTGTAATATTACTCTTTCTGGGTCACAAAATAAACTTTTAAGATATTTTGAGGCGTGAATGTAGTTGTGTAAACGTCAAATATCTGCTCGGTTTACAAGACATCACATATTTGCAAAAGTGCTCCAACATCTTCGGGGATCTGACACCCACAATCTCGAAGCTAACGGGAAGTCGAGACTTACTACAGCCGGGAGGAACACCACTTTCCCGGGACATCGTGCCTCGACCTCCCGGTCGGCTTTGAGCTGGCGGCTTCTGAAGAATGCGGCTAAAACGTTTGCGAGATCCCGAGTTTGTTTTGCAAGATCTCGCAAAAGTCCGTCTTAATTTTTTTTTTCTCCCATGTCCCTTGTGGGGCTCTGTAGTGCTCCGTAGTAATCAGCTCAAATGAGTTTTAGTGGATCATTCTCAGCTGCTCACACCACACGACACCACGCTGATCAATTGTTAGTGTGTCTACACAGATTGGCACAGACACATTGGATCCTGTTGGGTTTTGTGAGGATTAGCTGCATTTTCTTCATTTAATCCTCAGCATGTGTCATGTATAAATATGTAGGCAACATGTTCGACTAAATGATAGTTTCAGGTTATTCTGGCCTCGTTGTGAATTTTGTTTCCTCATTTATATATTTCTCCAAAAAAGGTAGAAATGAAAAACAAAACAGAATCATTTCACCAAAATACACAAATGACATACTTAGTAATTATGACTCTCGTCAAATTTTAAAGGGTTGAAGTGAGTCACAGTGATGTGCTTTGAGAAAAGACTTTTCTGATAATTTGCTTTTTTGCATTCTCCTTTTTTTAATTTGTTTTAAAGGAAGTGTTTCTGATGGGTTTTGGATAGGTTTGTTTTTGTGCTTTGGCGAATGTGCAATAATGTTAAAACAGAAAATATAGTTTACTGAGAAAAAGATTACAGAGAAAAGAAGTCATCACAGTATAGGAGGAGACTGGCCCATCCACCCCATCCTCTTCTCTATGCAGACTATTATTTGCACCACATAGAAAAGATAAAGACTGAACCACGTGCGATCATTATCATAACGCTGGCCTTTCACTGAAACAGTCCATACCACTTTTTCCGCTCTATCCTTCCTCCCCGAACTTCTAATCCCAACCAGTATAAAGGGAAACATTTTTTTTATTTGTTTATCAAGAGATTATACAAACTATGCATCTTACATGACATATTTTCTCAAACATTTCTTTCCCAATCATTTTAACTTTTTCTTGTTAAACAAAAGACAAATTAAAATACAAAAAACATCATACCGCACACAAGAACAGAAAATTGGGGGGAAAAAAGAAGAAGAAAAAAAAGTGAGTAAAAAATGTTAAATAAATAAATAAAATAAAGTAAAATAAGAAAAAAATTTAAAAACACAAAGGGAGGGGGGTGCCTAAATCCTACACCTACCTTAAAAAAGAGTAAATTTCAAATTCTTTTCAATCTTGTCACAGGGTGGGTAAATTGCATTGTTCTAAATACTAAGGAAAATATTTGAGATATTCCACAAAGGGTGTCCACTTGTGGATAAATTTTGCAGAACTACCTTTCACTGAGTGAGATTGCTCACTCGGGGTCCGTGAGCAGTGTGGAGTATAATTATTATTATTATTATTATTTGATGTGTCGTCTTCTCTGTGCTACTATTCTATCCACATTTGTAGGTAGGCAGGTGTGTGTATGTGTGTGCAGCTGTTCTCTGTGAGCCAAGTTACAGGCACCGTCAGGCCTGGTGGGTGTGGCCCTGCTGGAGGACTGGCCACACCTGAAGGCCCTACCACACACCTTTTGCTGATCAGGGCTTGTCAGGGGAGCTATTTAAGAGACTGATGGAGCTCTCACCGAGGCGGGATCACTGAGTTAAATACCAAGTCAGTGTGTCTCAGTACATGGTAGTGCGGATCGTGTATGCCCGCGGGGGTCAGTGTTTGACGGCTGCTTCTATTGTTTTCCTGCAGGAGGAACGTGGAGAAGAAGGACAGCACGCATGGGGTGTGCAGAAACACGACAGCGCGAGCACGAGCACGAGCACGGACGTTGGAGTGGGACACACACACGGGAGTCAAGGGAGCAACGGGGATTAATTGTGCATCTGTTATTAACCACATTGTAAATAAACACACTGCTTGTATTCAGAGCTCTGCGCCTGGGTCCTCTTTTTCCTCACATCCCCACGGTTGGCCAGTGTCAACCTTGACACGAACAGTATTAAGCCATTGCAATGCAGATGGAGGCATGGGAGATTTCCAAAGAAGTAAAATACAGCGTCTAGCAAGAAGGGAACAAATAGCCAAGATCTCAGTTTGCTGGGGAGTTATATTAAGAGGGGTCCTTGGAACTATCTAGCAATTAGAGTCTTCTCAGATCTGAATTCCAAAAACCCCTGAAAGTATGGAAAATAAATCACTTCAAAATTTGTTCAAACTTGGACAGAAGAAAAACGTATGGCTTAGATTACAAGGGGAGGTGTGACATCTGTCACATTGGTCTATAATTGAAGGAAAATTTTTAGATAAACAGGATTTTGAGAAATGGACTCTGTTTATTACTTTAAACTGTATAAGCTGTAGCCTAGCACATGGTGTACTTGAACGCATGATGAGATTCACCTTATCCCACCATGATTCAAACAGTTCAACACCTAATTCACACTCCCAGACGATTCTGATTTTACCTGATGAATCAGATTCGGTCGCCATAAGCATACAATATATATTTGATAGAGGTGATTTTTGATTAGGCCTAACAACCAGAAGGTCAACCCATGGTGGATCAGCAGGGAGAATTGGGAAATTTGGAAACAGTGATGAGACACTGTGTCTAATCTGCAAATAGAGAAACAAGTAAGAAGGTGGTAGGTTAAATTTTGAGGATAGCTCTGAGAAACTAAGAAAGACATCATCTTTGTAAAGGGCTCTCGTGGTTTTTATGCCTCTTTCGTGCCACATCAAATGGGTGGCATTGGTAGTGGCAGGGGAAAATAGATGATTCCTTAACAATGGTAATCTGGTAGAGGGAGATATGAATTTAAAATGCGACCTGAACTGAAACCATATCTTAAGTGTAGCGAGCACTACGGGATTTGAAGCAACAGAAGATGTTTTAATAGGCAGTGATGAATAGATAAGGGAGGCAGGTGGAAAATATGGAGAAATTGATTGAATTTCAAGTTTACACTAAATCAGGTTAGGTGAATTTAGCCAGTAGGTCAGCTTATGAATATGCAAAGACCAGTAGTACATTAAAAAAAATTTGACAGGGAAAGACCCCCATTAGAGGTAAACTGCCTCAGTCTAGGGGCCCTTCCATTCCACAAAAATGAAGAAACCATCTGGTCTAGGGACTTAAAAAACAGTTTGGGCAGAAATAGGGGGATACACTGCCATAAAAAGAGAAATCTGGGAAGCACATTCATTTTGATATATTAATCCTGCCAATTAGTGACAGTGAGAGGGAATTCCACCTCTGGAAATCTAATGCAAATTGTGAGACCAGGGGGGCAAAATTCTCAGAAAACGGTAAAGGCAGTAATATATTAATTCTCAAGTACCTAAACCCCGAGGGGCTGAGCTTAAAATGAATGTCAGACTGCTCAAGTGTTAACGCTAAAGAGTTTACAGGGTAACATTCACTCTTGAGCAAATTAATTTTATAGCCAGAAAAAAGAGTTGATTTTTCCAAGACAGATAAAATTGGAGGAAGACTACATATGGGGTCAGCAACATACAAAAGAAGGTCATCTGCGTACAGGGATACCTTAAGTTCAACACCTGCACGGATAATTCCATGAAAGGAAGAGAGGGATTTCAGAGCAACAGAAAGAGGTTTTATGGCTAAAGCAAAGAGAAGGGGAGAAAGAGGACACCCCTGTCGAGTGCCACGGCATAGTGGAAAATAATCAGATCGAACAGAGATGGTGATGACACGCCTGAGGGGATGTATAAAGAAGTTTGATGGAAGACACAAACCTTTCTCCAAACCCAAACCTATTCAGTACAGCAAAAAGGTAATCCCATTCAACCCGATCAAAGGCCTTCTCTGCATCTAGAGCAGGGGTCGGCAACCCTTGGCACGCGTGCCACAGCTGGCACGCGAAGGGTTTACTTATGGCACGACGATAGCTGGACTGGCCCGGTGGGCCGATTGTGATTTTTAGTTTTTATGGGCCGATGGTTTGTTTGTTTGTTTTTTTGTAACGGTATAAACAATGAGAGGTGGTGGATTGGCCAGATGCTGGTTGATGTGTAAAAATAACTCAGTTGTTTGGTGGTGGCCTTGGCGGAGCTTCAACAGTGGCAACAGGTGGATGAGGGAAAAGGAAGGCAGGAGGAGGAGAGACCTGAGGCGGCCGCCTGTCCGAGTATCAGGTGAACTGAACTTCAGGTAAGAAGTTATGACCTGCCGTCTATCTCGGTCAGATATAAACCAAGTTTAGGTGGAGTTTATTTTCGTTTTGCTGACTTTTTACCGTCAGTTACAATAACTCGTACTGTGTACTAGCTAGCATGATGGAGTTTCTATACAGCTGGGTGGGTGCTATGATGTTACTGATAGTGAACTTCATTTTATTCATAAGGTTAGTTAGTAGAGTTGCCAACTGTCCCGTAAAAAATGGAATTGTCCCGCATTCAGAGAAATTATTACGCGTTTTGTATTGAGCTGAAAAGGAGCACAGTTTGTCCCGTATTTTAGCTAGAGTGGAAAAAGACACAAAGCTGGAGTTATTCTGTGTTTATGCCGCACAGCTGCTGCTTCTTCTCTCATTCTCTCCCCCCTCCCTCTTCTGTTGCTACTTCAATCATGAAACTGATCAATGATCAGCTGATCGGCTTTTATCTTGTTTGTTTATCGCCCACTTTGCACCAGAAAGAGGAAACCGGCGGATGTCGCGCTAAACAACAGCAGCACGTTTATGCTTGATCAGCTGTTGTTAGAATTTTTTTAATATTAATTTCTAGTATCAGCTGATGTTTACTGGAGCCACAGCTGCAAAAGCTGCTGGTCATGATATCGGTTTGGATATGTGGTGAGAGGGAAACATGAGGATGAAACCAGGAGATGTCCTTACTGAATCATCAGAGCTGAACAGGTGATGGAGAAACAGGTTTACCTTTTAGGTGACATGAATGAGTTGAAGGGAAGTTATGAACTGTTTCTGAGAGAGAAATAACACCAGGATCCTTTGTAGCTGACAACTGGTAACAGTGCAGGGGCGGGTCTAGCAAAGTTTTGCCAGGGGGCCAGGTAGGGCATTAACAGGGAAAGGGGGGGCAAAAGAAAAAACCATTCTTTTGTTCTTCTCATTCAAATGTCTGGCTGTTATTAAATAATTATCTGAAGCTTACAACCAAATTTTATCTGATGTAAAATGTATAGAAATCATACATATACCAACAAGATTGTACATCACTGTCACAACAGCATTTGTTTTCATTCAAACGCTTTATGGCTTTAATACCCTGGTGGGCTGGTCTCTAGTCAAAATGCCTGCACGACACGCAGTGAATTAATCTGAGAAGGTGCATTAAAAAAAATAAATGGCCGGGCCAGCGGTGCTCATCGTAAATTAGCTCACATAGACACAGTTGTGCCGCTTCTTAATGACGGTATCTTGGCTAACAACCCCAACTACCAGATTCAACTTGTAATTGGCTAAAAATAACTTTGCCTACCGGTGAGAGGGACGTTGCTAGCTGGCAGTTTTTTCAAGCGATGTTGAAATTTCCACATTCTGACACTTCAAATGCTTCAGGAGCCGTCCGCTCAGCGCAGCATCAACACCACGGAAATACACGGATACATCCGAAGACTCAAGACTGATCAAACCAGAAAGCTTTAATGAGCAGCTGGATTTGTCTCGCATTAAGTGGCTGATTTAATCCCAGTTAATGCGACATCGAAATGCAGCTGATTGAACTGAAAACCTCGACTCTGTGGGGCTCAACGTTTGGAGAACTACGAACGCAGCTGGAATCCACAGCTGTGCGTGTTCATGGAGCTTTCATTTTCACTGTCCTCAGAACATTGTAGAGGCCTTATTGACAGTACTTGGCTCTACATATCTGTGTGAGCAGATTTTCTCTCACATGAGTCCTCAGGTAGCCGTCTGAACGCTGGACACTCGGAGACCTGTGTCTCTGAGTGGGAGGCCAGAGATCACATTCACATGTGTATCTCTGTATTAACAAACATGCCACATTGGCCCAGTTTATTTTTCTTATCATTGTTGTGAGGAGACCACAAATAGCATTTGTATTTTCTGTTGTACAGTCCATTTGCTGTTATGGATAAAAAGTGTCTTTTTTTTTTGTTTCAAAATAGCTGATAACTATTCGCTGATAGCTGATAGCCAACATCTGCAAACAAATATAATTCTATAAACTTGTTCTATATAGTGTGTAACTGTTAATATAGAGCATTATTAAATTTATTGCTAATGCAATCATATGGCACACTGACCTCTGAGGAAATTTTAGACGGCACTCGTCATCAGAAAGCTTGCCTACCCCTGATCTAGAGAACTGATCATCTCAGGAGACGTGGGACAATGAGCAGAAAAAATTGTGCTTAGCGCTGTACGAGTGTTAAAGAACAACTGACGTGTAAGAGCCATTAAAAGTTAATTTTATATGGTACTTGTAAAATGATTGGAGGAGAGATATGCATGTTTGATGTTGGGAGTGTGATTTCTAGTTGGTTTCAAAGTGTTTTTTTTGTTAAAGGCATAGAATATAGAAGTGCAACATTCTAATGCGCTTTTTAGTATTTTGGGCTTCCGGCACACTGTAATTCCGTAGTTGGGGAGTCGGATAAGCTGGAAGCAACACAGTTTTTTTGACCGAGTCTTGCCATGTAAATCAAAAGTTCCAATAAACATCTTTAACGCAAGAAAAGTACCTGGACTTGCTCGCGTTCAAATGCATGTTGCCGGACTGACTCCTAAAGGTGGTACAGAAGAGTGAAATAGAGACGGAGTGCCGCCACTACACAAGTCAAAAAAACTCGCTTCACCGACATGTGGAGGATCGGGTGCATGGCGCTCGGATGGAAGGGCGCAGCCTAGCGAAATGTAAGATAAAAGGCGCTGCTTAAGGATACTGGCACAGAACCGGATAATTCTTTGGATTATTCTTTAGAAGAAGGTAACAAACTCTCTTATTACTTCGTGCTGTAAGAGGAAAGGACGTCTTTCGGAGGCTCGTTAAGTTTGGTGGAAAACGAAAGTGAAACTTAACTGTGTGCCGTCGTCAACCCCGCTCTCTTTTCTCTCTCTGCCTGTGGGACCGCATGTTGTAAAACAGGATTTGATGCAGTCAGTGTGGAGTTTTTGGCACGTTATGAAGCTGGTGTACACTATGTCTATTAAAAATTCTAAGCAGAAGACAAATAGTGCATGCAACTTGAGCCAATAAACCCCTGCAACTTATAAGATGGCAGATGAAAGAGAGGTGGGAAGAACATGTAAGTTAACAGAGAAGGCTTTGGAAGAAAAATTACAAAGATGTATTGCCTTAAGAAGACGAACATTAGGAACAATCACAGGCAAAATAAAGGAGATAAAGATAATGATGAGTGATGCTCAGAACCTTCAAAATTTGAAAGAAAGGATGGAAAGTGACTTTGCATTGGCTCTGAATGAGTTTCACAGTCACAATAACCAGGTTATGAGCCTTTTGTCTGAAGAAGAAAAAATATTTGACCAGGACAATTGGTTTGAGCCCAAAATGGCAGCAGTAAGAGAGTTTATGAAAACAACAAAGAAATGGATAGCAGAAGATCATAAGCATATGATTCCAAATGAAGCTGAGCAGCAGGAGCACGTTACAGATGACTTGGAAGAAGCTGTTAACCCAGAAGACAGCGCATCACAGGTTGGAGCTAGAAAGGATGCAGTTCATAGCTCGCGTGGGTCTCAAATCAGCCGAGCATCTACAACATCTAGAGTTTCCTCCACTCGTGCTAAACAGGAGGCAGAACACGCAGCCTTGCTGGAACGAGCCGCAGCATTGAAGAAAAAGCAAGAACTTGAGTTGGAGTTGGCCAGGATTAGGCAACATCTTGAGCTTGAAACAGCAAGAGTCAAAGCGGAAAAGGAAGAGTTAGAGTTGGAGACTGCATTAGCAGAAAGTCAAGCAAAATTAAAGGTGCTCAAAGAATATGAAAGATCTGAAGATGGTCTGAGCAGTTATGTGTCAATACAAAGATCGCAAGGTCGAGGAGGTTAAAAGGAAAGAGTTGGCATAATGCTCCCACAACAAGCTGATGTGAGTAGTCACGCTAATTCACAAGTGCAAAACTCACAGGTACCACAACTGTCTCATCCAGTCTCCACTCATGGGCTTAATGCTCACGTTAACAGAAGTGATGATCTATTGTCAGTCATGCAGAAACAGAATGTAATCACTGAGTTCCTTGTGAAACAGCAGGCAGCTGGCTCAGTTGCCATCGAAGGACATTCCTGTTTTTTAAAGGTGATGCACTACAGTATAGAGTCCTTCATAAGAGCCTTCGAACATGCAGTAGAGCAAAAGAACTGATAACAACCCAAGACAAGCTGTATTTTTGGAACAGTTCACTGCTGGCGAACCACAGGAGCTAATTCGCAGTTGTGTACACATGACTCCTAGCAAAGGTTACCGCGAGGCCAGACGGTTGCTACATAAGCACTATGGAGATGAGCTAAGGATCGCAAGCGCATTCATTGAGAAAGCACTCAAATGGCCGCAAGTGAAAAATGATGATGCAAAGGCATTAAATGCTTATGCTATGTTCCTGACTGGATGTCGCAACACCATGGAGGATGTTGAATTTTTGGAAGAGATGGATAATCCCACCAATCTACGCACAGTGATATCCAAGCTGCCCTACAAAACCAGAGAACGTTGGCGTGTAGAAGCATTTGAACTCCAAGAAAAGAGGGGCAAAAGAGCAAGATTTGCAGATTTGGTGAACTTTATAGACCGCCAGGCTAAAATAGCTATGGATCCACTCTTTGGTAATATCCCAGACAACCGTGCAGTGACAAGTGGAAAGACTGACCAAAGGGAAAAATATCCAGCAAAGAAGGGAGTTTCGAGGAAGCAGTTTTTGCCACCAACATTTCCGCCAATAACAAAAGACTACAAGAAACAAAACGTTAAAACTGTGAAAATTCAATCAAGACAGTGAGTGCCTTGAGAAGCCATGTTTGTATTGTCAGCAGCCTCACACTCTTGCTTCTTGTGGCAAGATTAAGAATCAACCACACAAAGAACGTGTGGATTTCTTGAAGTCAAAGGGACTCTGTTTTTGGATGTTTGTTTATGGGCATCTCAGCAAGTTCTGCAAGCGCAGAATGGAATGTAAAAGAGTGTTCACTAAAGCACCCAGACATTCTGCACATGGGGAAAAAAGAAAGCTCTGTGGAAACAGAAAGAAAGGATGTTACTGATGGTAATGAGGCACCTTGTGCTCAAGTTCCTGTCAGTCACAGAGACTTGTGGGCTTACAGGGGCCGGAGAAGAGGAGTGTGTGCTCTCTATAGTACCAGTTCAAGATCAAATCTAAAGTGAGTGATAAATATATAGAAGGACATATGCCTTTTTGGAACCCGGGAAGCACGGCAACATTTTGCACGGCAGATCTACAAAGGAAACTGAATGTTAAAGGAAAGCCTACACGGATACTTCTAAGTACCATGAGTCAAGAAAAACCAGGAGAACAGAAACTCATGAACAGTTTTGTTATATCAAGACTTGGAAGTGTGTGGGTTGGACGATTCCAAGTTCGTTGACTTACCCAGGTGTTCACTCACACTAGGTATACCTGTGAGTAATGGAAACATACCCCAAGCAGTCAGACATCCAGAAGTGGCCTTATCTACATGAAGTGGAGGCTACCAGAGATAGAGGCTAGATGTAGACCTGCTTATAGGAGCCAACTGTGCAAAAGCAATGGAGCCGTGGCGTATCATTAATGGACAAAATGGAGGTCCTTATGGCATGAAGACCACCATTGGTTGGGTGGTGAATGGACCCATGAGAAAAGAACTAAATGACTCAGAAAGCAAAGAACCACATTTCTCAGTAAGCCGTATCTCCTTAGTGGAAATTGAGAAGCTACTGGTCCAACAGTATAACATCGATTTTTCAGAACGTAATTATGATGACAAAGAGGAAATGTCACAGGAAGACAAAACAGTTTCTACGAGCAGTAGGAAAAGACAACCATCTTCGAAAATGGACACTATAACATTGGATTGCCACTTAAGAATGAGAATCTCAAATGCCAAACAACCGTTGTGTTGCGGAGCAGCGGGATAGCATGTTTGTTCAGGAAGTTTAAGAAGAATCCTCAGTTTTTTGAAGATTATAAGTGCTTCATGGAAAACATCATCACCAAGGGCTATGCAGTTCCAGTGCCAGACCACCAGTTGAGCCGTGATGACAACAGAGTGTTCTATATACCACACCATGGGGTGTATCACCCGAAGAAGAGAAAGTTGCGAGTCGTGTTCGACTGTACGGCTTCATACCAGGATATGTCTCTAAACAAGGAGTTACTGCAGGGACCGGATCTGACTAACACACTGGTGGGTGTTCTTTTAAGATTCCGTGAAAAGCCAGTAGCACTGATGGCAGACATTGAATCAATGTTTTACCAAGTCAATGTACCAGAAAAGGATGCTGATCTTCTTCGTTTTCTCTGGTGGCCAGATGGCAAGCTGGATGAGCCCATGAAGGAATATAGGATGATGGTGCACCTCTTCGGAGCTACTTCCTCACCGAGTGTCGCCTCATATGCGCTAAGAAGAACGGCAGAAGATCACAAGGAAGAAGCATCTCCAGAAGCTGTTCAGACAGTCCTGTGCAACTTCTACGTAGATGACTGTCTGAAAAGTGTAGCTACAGAAGAGGCTGCAGTGAAATTAGTCAGTGATCTTCGTGCTCTGTGTACCAGCGGAGGGTTTACATTAACAAAATGGACAAGTAACAGTAGAAAAGTGCTGATGTCAATTCCTGAAGAACACAGAGCCAACGAGGTGAAAGATCTGGATCTTAGGCATGACACTTTGCCAGTTGAGAGAACTCTAGGTGTACAGTGGAACACAGAAACAGATACCTTCACTTACACTATAAGGTTGCAAGACAAGCCAATGACCAGAAGAGGCATTTTGTCAGTCATTAATTCAATTTATGACCCTCTTGGCTTCTAGCACCAGTCATCTTGCCTGCAAAACTTTTGTTGAAAGATCTCTGTAAAGAGCAGCATGGTTGGGACAAGGAGATCAATGAAAAGCATGCAAAAATTTGGAAAAAATGGAAAGAAGACGTTGTACTCCTCTCCAACTTCCATGTGAGTAGATGCCTAGAGCCTACAGGTTTCGGATGCACTGTTGTTGCGCAGTTGCACCATTTTTCCGATGCTTCAGATTACGCATATGGAACTGTCTCTTACCTGTTGATGGAAAATAGACAAGGCAAGAGACATTGTGCCTTTCTCATTGGGAAATCAAGAGTTTCTCCGCTCAAGCAAGTCACAATTCCTAGGCTTGAGCTGACTGCAGCAGTGATTTCAGTGAGGATGGACAGATTACTGCGACAAGAACTTCAAGTTCCTCTGCAACAATCAGTCTTCTGGACGGACAGCACAACTGTGCTTAGATACATTGATAGCGAAACATCTCGCTTCAAAACATTTGTTGCAAATAGAGTTTCACTGATTCGAGAAGCAACCAAGCCATCACAATGGAAGTATGTGACATCGGCAGAAAATCCTGCAGATCAAGCAAGCAGAGGCTTAAAGGCTAAAGATCTGTTGGAAGGAGGTTCATGGATTCACGGGCCGAACTATCTTCTAGATAAAAACGAATGGCCAGAACAGCCAGTAAGAAAGAAGGAAAACCTTCAAAATGATCCAGAAGTCAAGACTTCAGCAACGGTTAATATACTGAAAGTTGGGGAAGGCATGGAACCAATGAAACGTGTGATTGACTACTATTCGGACTGGAATAAACTGAAAAGAGCAGTAGCCTGGATAATGAAGCTAAGGAAGGTGCTGTGGATGTTAAAAGAAGAAAGACAACAGTACTCAAAAATAGTCCAGAAGAATGAAAATGATCCTGAAAAGCAAAAGTTAAAGTTGCAAGTGCACATGGAGACGTTTAAATCTGCAATGGGAAAGAAAGCGCTTGCTTTGGAGGATCTTGAGGCTGCAGAATCAGTAATTGTTCGTTTCAGCCAGAAACAACATCATGGAGAGGAGATCAAAATCCTACAGAGGGGAGGACAGCTCAGTTGTAGCAGCCAGCTGTTCAAATTAGACCCAGTTCTTCGAGATGGGATGCTGAGAGTTGGCGGCAGACTCAATAAATCAGGCTTGCCAGAAAGTGCTAAACAACCAGCAATTCTTTCTAAACACAGCAAAATCTCTGAAATCATTTTGAGAGACATCCATCAACGAACTGGTCACTGCGGTCGCAATTATGTGCTGGCACAATTGCGATGCAGATATTGGATTCCTCAAGCCAATTCGGCAATTAGAAAGATAATCAGCAAATGTCAAACTTGCCGTAGGATTTCTGGAAGGGTTGGTGAGCAGAAGATGGCAGACTTACCTGAAGACCGTCTTCTACCAGACAAACCTCCGTTTACAAACACTGGTGTCGACTACTTTGGCCCATTTGATGTCAAGCGGGGCCGGGGTACTGTCAAAAGATATGGTGTCATGTTTACCTGCCTCACTCTCAGAGCTGTACATATTGAAGTTGCAGACAGTCTTGACACAGACTCCTGTATCAATGCGATTCGCCGTTTCATCTGCAGAAGAGGTCAAGTTACCATCATGAGGTCAGATAATGGCACAAACTTTGTTGCAGCTGAAAGGGAGTTGAGGAAAGCCATTCAAAGACTGGATAACGACAAAATAGAAAGAGTCCTACAACCAAAAGGTATAAAGTGGATTTTTAACAGCCCGGCTGCTTCACATCAAGGTGGAGTTTGGGAGAGACAAATTCGAACAGTGCGTCGAATTCTCAGCGCTCTCTTGAAGGAACAAGTGCCAAATGAAGATTGTCTTCATACGATAATGTGTGAGATTGAAAGCATCATTAATGGCAGACCTCTCACAAGTGTCTCAGAAGACATAAATGACGTTGAAGCTTTAACGCCGAGCCATCTGCTGCTGCTTAAGTCACAGCCCCTCATGCCTCCAGGTGTCTTCAACAAAAATGATGCATACACCAGAAGAAGATGGAGACAGGTTCAATATCTAGCAGATTTGTTTTGGACTAGATGGACTCGTGAATATCTTCCACTTCTGCAAGAGCGCCAGAAGTGGCTGAAACCGAGAAGAAACTTCATGGTCGGAGATCTTGTGCTGCTGGTGGACAGTTCTTCTCCACGCAACTCCTGGCTCATGGGGAGAGTGGTTGAGACGTTGCCAGACTCAAGTGGAACAGTCCGAAGATTGAAAGTAAAAACTAAAAGCAACATCCTGGAAAGACCCGTTAACAAGTTGTGTCTTCTGGAGGAGGCTTCATCCAAGCGATGAAGAGAAAGAATGTTTGTTCATGGACATTACAATTAGGTTGGCTCTTAATGATTAATGTGTAAGTTAGTAATTGTTTAGTTCTCCCACCTAACCAATTAGGGGCCGGATGATGTAAGAGCCAATTAAAAGTTAATTTTATTGGTACTTGTAAAATGATTGGAGGAGAGATATGCATGTTTGATGTTGGGAGTGTGATTTCTAGTTGGTTTCAAAGTGTTTTTTTTGTTAAAGGCATAGAATATAGAAGTGCAACATTCTAATGCGCTTTTTAGTATTTTGGGCTTCCGGCACACTGTAATTCCGTAGTTGGGGAGTCGGATAAGCTGGAAGCAACACAGTTTTTTTGACCGAGTCTTGCCATGTAAATCAAAAGTTCCAATAAACATCTTTAACGCAAGAAAAGTACCTGGACTTGCTCGCGTTCAAATGCATGTTGCCGGACTGACTCCTAAAGGTGGTACAGAAGAGTGAAATAGAGACGGAGTGCCGCCACTACAGACGGCTTTTGATGAATCAAAACTGATTGAATTACAAACACAGAAAAGCACGTAAGATCTTGATCCACCATGCATTACCATCTGGAAAGCATCTGATGGGTAACAACTGATCCCAAAACACACTGCCAGTGCAGTAAAAACATACTTTTATAGACCAGACACACTCAGTCATGGATCGGCCTCCTCAGAGTCCGGACATCAACGTTATTGAAGCAGCGTGGGATCATCTTGACAGAGAACAGAACAAAAGGCAGCCAACATCCAAAGAAGAGCTTTGAATGTCCTTCAAGAAGTCTGGAGAACAATTCTTGAAGAACTGGAACTGATAAGCAGCCAAAAAACTGTTTTGCTTGTGTTTCATTTCGCCTTCCTTCGTGTCCTTTACTTGGATCCTCCACTATAAACTCATCATACATGATATAAAATCTGCAAATGGTGGTGAATGCCAGTAAGGAAAGGATCTTGAATCTCATTTGTGTACTTCAGTTTGACCACTTATTTGTACACTATCATCAAATTTCAGTTTGACATTAGCTTTAATCATAGACTGTGTTGTCTGTATGATATCTATATTTAACATTAGATGCTTGGTTCCCTCTGTCTCACTCTGCTCACTCTCAGTGACATCTTACCTGGTTAAATAAAGGAAAAATGATGTGAAATAAAATAAGGTCTTCTATGAAGATTGTCAGATTCTTCCTTGCAAAAGAATGGTAGTTAACCTGCACTTCCACAGCAAGTCACGGTGCTGATTACTGATGAAAGCCCCACTTCGTATGCAGGGACAAAAGCTCTGCCTTCTGCATCTCAGAGAAGCCAAATCAGCTCTCATCACCTGATGATGCTTTTATAGCAATGGATTCGACTGTAAAATGTTAGCCTTACTGGGATGACACAGGAATCATAATCGAGAAAATAATAATATGAAAACTGAAGAGCATTTTTTTCTTTTAGCCTTTAGAGTTGAACTAGGTATCTGTGAATATTTAATATATTAAGACTAGATTCCCAGTAATTTTATAAATCTGGAATGCTAAATTGTAGCTTTATTCTCAAAATAAAATTGTGGCATAATTATCAAAATATGACATTACTTTTGAAAATATTATCTCTTTTATAGAAACGTTACTTTTTTTCCCTTCCACCTAACTGACTGTGTGAACGATGGAATTATGAGCAGGAAAACTGTTTGTGTGTGACAAATTCGGTTTTCAATGGAGTCCTCAAGAGCACATGGCTGCAGGCGTAACCATAATCATGTTGGGAGTGTATTTGAGGCTGCTGAGTGAATTTAATCTGTGGTGTTTTTTTTTTTTCAGTTGGGGGGTGGGTAGATGAGGGGGTGGTGGATGATTTGAAATGGTCTAATTTAGGAAGCAGCTGCAGAGACAGACGGGGCACAAGTATTAGTGTACTCTGTTTGTATTTAATAAATTATTCACAATCTAAGTTGTGCTTTACGGTAAAAGAGAGTGAAGATTACAGGAAAAAACTGATGATATGGACAGAAAAGTAAAGGAGATGCAAACCTGCAGGAAGTTAGGGAGGTGGTGTAAAACAGACTGAGAGAGTTGCAGAGAAACAGAATTACACACATACAGAGACAATTGGATAAACATAGACAGACTTTATTGGAGTGAAATGAGACTTCGTACACAATTTAAACAAATAACAGGAAGAGAAATGCAATTTTCTGTCTATCTTGGATCATAGAGTGAGATTTCTTCTGCTTTTGAAAAGTGGAAAAGAGAGGTTACCAGTTCTTACATGTCTGAGTAATTTATCCATTCATGGGCAATGCAGGTGCCCCCTAAACACTCAGGTTTACTACAAATTATGCAGACCTGCAAATCCAAAATAATTGGAATGAATTAGAATTTGTGGAGTACACTATTACAATATAAATACACACTATGAAAAGCCTCTATCTTGTGGTCTAACAGTAGAGTTGGATGTCTCGAGACCGGTCTTGGTCTCGAGACATCCAACTCGGGGGGACATCCAAGCGGGGGTGTCTTACTGGGCTTAAGCCCGGGTCATTTTTTCAGAAGCATGGGGTTTTTTGGAGTGTAATTTGTTTGTTAGATGCCTGACTGACAACTGTATAAAACAAAAACAACACACGAAGCACAGAGCGCACCGTCGTAAATTCCCCCTGATTTTGGTATGATCCGAGCTTTGGCACTAGGCGACTGAGCACAGCACCCATGTGAGCGAGGGGGGAGAAGCTGCTGCCTGCGAGTGTGCTGCAGAGGAGAGCTTAAGTTTGACTAGGTACCAACGGAAATCATTCGTACTGAACTAATAATGTAAATATGACGGTGTATCACAAAAGATTGATATCAAACTGATCACTTGGTTGCGTTACTTACTCTTCGAGTGAATCAACAAATGGATAAATAAAAAGCCGAACGACAATGCTGATTTTTTTTAGAGAGTCTTAGCTTACATCTCATATTTTCAGTTGTTACCCTCCACGGCTAAACAAACTCTCTAAATCGGTTTCAGTTGTGGACTGATGAACACAACAATGGACATAAGGAGCTTCTTTCAAAGAAAAAACTCAGGTAGATGTTATTTTATATATTATGCTTTGTATGTTGTTCAGTATATCCATGCAAAACAAGAGGAATTCCAATACACAGCAGTATATTCACAGTTGAAACCAGATATTTACATACACTTTAGGGAGAAAACATAAAACCTTTTTTTTTTTACTGTTAAACATCAATTTAGAGTAAACTTTTGTTTTAGATAAATAAATGTTGTAATGTCTTTTGAATTAGTTAAATGTCAGAATAAAAAGAGGGAGCTGTCTATTTTAATCACTTTCATCAAATGTAGGAGTACATATACACTAAGTTTATTGTTAATTAAGATTAATTAAGAAAACTCCAGATGATTCCATTCTGAGCTTAAGAAGCTTCTGATTGGTTAGTAGAGTCCATGTGGGTAAATTGGTGGCACAGCTGTGGATGCATATAAGGCAAAACACAGAGCTAGTTTCTTTGAAAAATCAAGAGATGTCAACCAAAACACCTGGAAAAGAATTCTGGAAAAGAATTGTGGAGCTCCATAAGTGTGGCTCAATTTTGAATACAATTTGGTGCCATGTACAATTAAGAAATACAGATAGTTTCTCTCTTTACTCTTAAAGTTAACAAATATGTTTTTTATATTTATCAATCTAAAAAAAGAAACATTTAGTCTGATTTGATGTTACAATTAAAAAGTGTTTGTGTTTTTATCTGAAGAGTATGTAAATACCTGGTTTCCACTGTATATTTGTGTTTGGCTTGATTGTCAGCACAAAGAGGGAGAGAGACAACGAAAATGACGACAGAAACAGAGATGGAAACAAGAGCAGGTGAGACACACGTTAGTCAAATGGTTGTTTGCCAAAACTCATCAGAACATGTATCTCGTACCTATTGTATCTTTTTAGATAGCGTTTGTTACTTTTAAAATTCTATATTTATTAAGTTATGCAGGCTTGTTTGCTCAATAAGGCTAAATAATTATAAACTTTTCAGAATCTAAATAGTGTACTTTGGTAGAATTAAAAAATAAGTGTAGTGCAGGTCTAAGATGATTTTTAGTGCTGCTATCATCTAGTTCGGATTCTGGTTCTGTCTTGGTTACTGTTGTAGTCCTGTTTTAATTCTGGATCAGTTCTGGGTCTGGTTGAATTGGGGTTTAGTCCCTGTGTCTTGATACAGGCCCAACTTTGTTCTGCCTTGCTGCTTAATTAAAAAACTCGTTTAAGGTGTCCTGCATATGTGTATGTGTGTGTGTGTGTGTATATATATATATATATATATATATATATATATGAAGTCATTCTTTTTTTTTTTTTTTTTTTTTTCTGCCTGTCCCATTTGGTTCTTAGCCGTCAGAATTGTTGTCTGAAGACCAACAAGGATACCCAATGGATTTATTTTGCCAAATGGATCATCATGGCATTGCCGTATTGGTCCATTTGATCGACCTTTGTTTTTATTATTTATTTTATTTTATTTTCAGTTGTTACAGACGGGACAGACATGAGTGAGGGATAGGAAAGGGAGAAAGAAAGAGGAAGGAAAAGAAAAACAGAAGGGGAGAGGGACAGTGAGAAAGGGGGAAAAAAAATATCTCCGGGATCACCTGTTGAGAGAAAAAGAATAGAAAACAAGCAAAAAAACAAAACAAAACAAAGCAACATACTATACACAACACCATCGCATTAATCTAGCTAAGTGTAAACAGCAGTAAATACTAAATATTGAATGTTGTTGTGCAGCACGCAGGACAGACAGCGCACAATGTGCTTTGAAGTAGCAGCCAAGAAAGGTGTGATTTAAGTCTACGAACAGTGAACACCCGTGTGCACACCTGTGTGGATCAGCGCGCTTGTATTCAAATGGTTTCCCCATGTAATGGTCTGCAAGAGGATGTAGAGAGCCATAGCCCCGTCCCCCAGGGCATGAAGCAGGCATGGAGGAGATCCAGGCCCCAGACATCCAGATGTCCCAGAGTGCAAGAGCCCAAGGAGGACCACCGGAGGGGCATCCGTGCCACCTTCATGGGAAGGGCTGAGGATACCCAGGCGAGGGGTCACCCAGTAGCCACCGGGCAGAAGCTAGAGGGGGCTGCACCGGCGTGCCCGCCGGCTCCGCCGGCAGCCAGCTGTGCCAGAGTGAACCGAGCCGCAGGCACAGAGGCCGGAGGCCCGAGGGCCCTCCGCGCCCCGGAAGAGGCCTGACTGAGCAGCAGGCGCCAAGCCCCGCCAAGTAGCCACCGGGAGTGAGCTGGCGCATGACCTGAGCGCCCAGCCCCGGACACCAAGAACCAACAATGCACCGACCCCTGAGGGCATCAGTCACCGGCAGGGAGTGTGGTGAGGGGAGATAGGCCTCCACACTTGGAGGGCCTGGGAGTTCCCAGAGAGGTGGAGTCTAAGACCCGACCTGACATATAGACACAGACAAACAGGCACACACAGACACAGACATGCATTCCCATCCTCATGCACACATATACAAACACTCAGCACTCACCCAACGTAGGAATAAACGTAAATGGACATGTACACACAATCACACTCCCCAAACATACTCTATACCCCGGGTCCAGGTATCCTCGCCCCCAGAGGGGGAAACGGCACCCAGACCCAAGAGATGTTACCCTTCCCTCCGGGGTGGAGGCTAGCAGACCGCCCCAGGCTCCGCAGCAGCAGGGAGGCCAATCGGACAGCCAGCATCTCTTCCCAGAGAACGGGGGTGTGTTAAGACCCCATACCCTCCTCCTCCCGCTCAAGTGTAGTGTTGCTCTAAAGTGTGTTTAAAACAAGGGAGAGCATGGTGCTGCTGCCAGAGAGCAGCAGGTGTTAGCACGGCCCCTCCCGAGAACCCTCAATGTCTACATGGATTAGTCATTCTTTTTTGAACAAAGCTCAAAACAGAGCCTAATAATCTTTCAGTCATTTCTACCCTCACTTAATTTCCTTTGGCTGCTCAGCTCTCACACAGTGGCTCAGCTATGCGCCAATCCCTCCATATTGTGGCCAATCACATGCGAGAATATAGGATAATATCATTATGTGAAAAACAGAGAGGGTGAGAGACGCAACAGTCAAGTGGAGCATGCGTCTGTCCTCTCAGTGAGTGAGTGAGACAGTAGACAGCAGTGAGGAGGGCTGTGCGAAAGCAAAAACACATAAATATGCCCGAGACCCGTAAACGAAGCAGCATCTGGCTGCAGTTTAAAGACTTTTTTTGTCTCGGTCTTGGTCTTGGTCTTGTCTTGGTCTCGATACCCTCTGGTCTTGGTCTTGTCTTGGTCTCGGATTAGGCGGTCTTGACTACAAGTCTATCTAACAGTGAAAAAAACGACTTTTAAGGCTTTTGCCATTTAATTGTTTTACTGTTTTATAATGTTACAGCTTTATTCCTAAAATATGATACATGATTTAGGTATATGATTTAATTCTTAATATATTAAGAATTTATTCCGATAAACAAGTAAAATAAAGATATTATAATAAACAATACAAAAATATTGTTAAGTATTACTGGTTATTGCTCTGTGACTAGCAATGCAGCATTCTTCCTGATAAACACCGGCGCCATCTAGCGTCTATCTAGGGTTACATCACGTCCTGCAATATTCTAGGGGGTGGCGTCATCACGTCAACCTTGACGTTGTCGTACTGTGGACTCGGTATCAGCGGGGACTTTAGCAATTTATCCAGTTACACTGATAAATTGATTGATTTAATAAGGTATGTGTTAGTCATGTGTTCTGCTGCTGCTTTGCTGCGTCCCCGTGTTTTCACTTATGTAACTTTAGACAGAAATTAAAAATGCCACTCAAAGATATCTACATGGGCTAACTTTGCTTGCTAATCCTTGCACGCCCAACTCTTATTCTATTGCTGACCAATTTAACTCCGTCTGTGTATAATCTTAGTGTGAATGGCTTAAAAGACATGTTGCATGTATAGGAAGCGATTATGTTTAATTCGGCGTCACGCAGGACGTCATTTGGATTGAATGTTGTACTGTAGGTGCTTTGCCTTGGTCACTGTCGTTAGTGCCAGGGGTTAACTTTTAAGCCAAGGCTGGAGGGTGACAGCAGCCCATAGACTGACCTGTGGTTGTATTCGTTGCTGTTGTGGTCAGATTTGACATTTTCTGTAAGCTGCTGCTCAGCTGCCTTAGACTTTGAGACTTACCGTTGTTTCTCAGAGTTCGCCGACTGTACTTGCAGCGACGTCGCCTCGTGAGTACAGTGGACAGGTAACGGACGCTTCTTAGCCGTCCTAGTTAAAGCCTGAACGTTATTCACAACCACCGCGACAGCAGTTGCATCTGCTTAGTGTTTGGACTACCTGCGTTTGTGCTTATCAAATCCGGGGCCTCATTTATGGAAAGGTTCTCAGATTGGTGCTGAGCATTCACCTGTTTGTTCATGGAGCCATGTATGGAGTGTTTAAGTTCTTTTAAATGGGAATGCTTCTTAACCTGACTTATTATCAGTGCTGCTGCTAATAAATAGTTTTAATAACTAAGCCATGTTCAATCCAAGTGGACAGTAACTAACAGTTACATCACAATACCTTATTACACATAAAGATTAGGGTGTGGTAGGATATGAAAGCCAGGCGGTCCATATTTCGAAGACTTGCTCATTTCTAGCTCTATATCCCCTATATCTCTCTATATCTATATCCCCTATATCTACATCTAGGAAGATGAGGGGGGGGGGGGGGGGCTCCGCTCAGTATGATTCATGATCAAAATAACCCTTATTTATTTCAAATGTGGCTTCAGCTTAGCTCTTCAGCTCATCCTTTGACTGAAACAACCCCCTTTAACCCTGCTTTCCTCTAATTGGCTGCCTTCTGCAAACAGAAGAAGAAGGTAGCTCCAGTGCCTAGATGACCATATTAGCAACATCTAAGCTAAGAGTAGGAAAAACTGCGTGACAGCTGAGCTTGTACAGACACTGAACGCATTCTTTCAAACTCTATCATGTTTACTTTGAGCGTTCATTGTACAAGTATTTACATGATAGAAAATAAGGAAATGCATAATATGGCCTCTATCCATCCATTTATCCAATTCAGGGTCGCAGGAGGCTGGAGTTTGTCACAGACGTGTATAAAGAGTGTGTTCAGGAAGTTCAGTTTGTATTTTAGCTTTGTTATCACCTTTTATAGAGATATTATATCCTATATTGATTCAGTTTGCGCTCATTGTATTTATATTATTAAAAAATAGTGTCATTTGTTTCTCTTTAAAAGCGTGCTTAGTATAAGAAACATCCTCGTGTGCATCATTAAACTTCCATAATGCAGTGCTTCACATTTGCACCCGATATAAGAGATGTGTACATTACTGTGAAACAAAACCATCTCACCCAGTTGGCAAGTTGAGTAATTCAATTCAATTCAATTCAATTTTATTTATATAGCGTCAAATCACAACAAAAGTCGCCTCAAGGCGCATTTTTTTTTAATGTGGGTTGGATGTAGTCTGAGTTACTTTAAGCAGGAGTACACTGTGTTTGTGTTTACTCTGCTGCTGTATGTCCTCAGATCAAAGATGGCCCTCACACTAGTGTCCTCCAACAAGTGCGCTGGCGGCTTCCAGAAGGTTTTTGAACATGAAAGGTGCGACACATCTTCAGACACTCCTTTGGCCTCACCTTCAGTGACTTTCTCATGTGTGTAAAAGTGTCTAAATGTGTAAGAAGAGTGCACTAACGTGTTTGTATTTACTCTGTGCAGCACTGAGCTGAAGTGTAAGATGAAGTTTGCAGTCTATCTGCCTCCAAAGGCTGAGACCGACAAGTGTCCCGTCATGTACTGGCTCTCTGGTGAGTTTTTGAGCCATTGTTTACCTTGATCCATTAGATTAAGGTGTGTAAATGTTAAACGTTTTCTTAGATCAGTCGAGGAGTTTTTCTCTTGTTTAAAAGATTAGTAAATAAGTCAACAGGAACATCCTGACTCGGTATAATGCATGACAGGTGCTAAACAATGCATTGTTTGTTTAACTGAAGAAGAGAAAATAGACCTGAGAGGGCAAAAAGCTGGAATTAGTTTCAGTTTGGTTAAAAAAGAGAATGATGATGAGTTCAGTTTTTTAAGTCAGAATTGAACATTTTCTCACTGTAAAGAACCGTTAAATCAAATTAGCAAAAAAACCCTCAAATTTATACCTGTTAGCTTAAGATTATTAAGTTTGCTAACCATGCTAAATGATTGGCTGAAAGCGATAGGTGTATAGTTATGGACTATAGAATTAGCTAAAATTAAATGGATAAATTGTTTGCTGAAAGAAACAAATAGCTGAGAGCAGTTAATAGATTGTGCAATATTTTTAATTGCTAAAAATAAAAAAATAAAAAAGATATTTATCAATATCCAAAAGTAGCTAACAGTGTAAAGTAATCTATAAGTAGTGGCAAAGATATTTAAAAGTAGCTTCAACATAATGGTTAAAAAGAAATAATAGATGAAGGGTTAACTGTAAATGCTTAAAGTTGTTTGCTAAAAGTAATGGAGATATGTTTAAAATGTTAGGGTGAAACGGTGGTGGCATAATAGCAAATCTGGTAATACATGCATGGCTATATTATCTTCTTAGGGATGGAGAAATACCTATGTATGTATGCAAATTGTGAAAATCTACAAAGAAAATAAAAGTTCACTGTGATGGTAACAGTAAAGCCTCAGTCACATTAGATTGTGACGAGGAAGAATCAGTGATTTCCAGGCATTGGATTTTTTTTTTTTTACAGTTGTTGACAGATTGGTCTCCCAATCAATAGGCAACAAGATCTCAAGTCGCACTAATTGTTGCAGTAATTTTGTTCACTCTGTGGTGTTCGACCACTGTTATCCTTACGTGGCTCAATCACTCAGGTTCTCCTTCTAAATGACTGTAGTATGAACAATAACATAAACACAGCCTAACTGTCGAATTTTGTGAAAAATGTTAAAATATTGACTGCTATTGATTAAAAACTTTTTTTGTGAAGCATGAAATCAAATGAACGTATTTGGACAGCCTTCAGAAGATGATTTGGTCATAAGCTATCATGCCTGTTCAGAGGAGTGGTGACTGCGGGTCATCAGTTTTCACTGTCTCTCTGCAGGCCTGACGTGTACGGAGCAGAACTTCATCACCAAAGCCGGCAGTCAGCTCGGTGCTGCGGAGCACGGCATCATCATCGTAGCTCCAGACACCAGCCCCCGTAAGTTTGCCATCTGATAGTAAGCACCTCAGCATGAGTGCACTTACGTCTTTGTGTTGATTCCCACGGTTTGTTTTGATTCTGCTCAGTGAAATCTCTATGAAGGTTATGGTGGGGCTTCAGCATCTTTAGAGCTTTTGTGACTGACCAACCATCTGTCATCCCTCCTAAGGTGGCTGCAACATCGAAGGCGAAGACGAGAGCTGGGATTTTGGCACTGGTGCTGGTTTCTACGTCAACGCCACCCAGGACCCATGGAAGACCAACTACCGCATGTATGCGTACGTCACCAAGGAGGTATGACGGATTTAAGTCTTCCATGTCCAGCAACACCTGTTTTTCCTAAAGCTCCTGTGATTTAAATAGTCTGCCTCGTCTCTGTCAGCTCCCTAAACTGATCAACGCTAACTTCCCCACCGACCCAGAGAAGATGTCCATCTCTGGCCACTCAATGGGCGGCCACGGGGCGCTCATCTGTGCCCTGAAGAACCCGGGGAAATACAAGGTAATGTACTATTCACTTGTACAAGAGAAACGGCTTCATTAATGAGGGCAGTTGGTTCATCTCTATAATCTCTAATAGATTTAAATTAGCTTTCATTTTTATTTTGTTTTTTAATCATAAATAACATTTCCTGTCATTAATTTGTCAGTCTGCTTCTGCTACACCTTTTAATAAGTTTTTCTATGTGCCAGGGATAATGAAAAGTTGTGAACTGTGTATGTCATTTTGACCGTTCCAATTATCAGACAGATTAAATTAAATGTTTTAAGTGTTTCTGGACACACTAATTGAAATATTCCACATCTACACACAAGATGTTTGCTAACGACTTCAGTCTAATTGAAGTAAAGCTGCGTAAACGCTGGAAGCAATCTGCTCGTTAACGACCATTTCTTTTTCTTTTTTTCCTTGATAAAAATGGTGCAAAAAACGAATGCATAAGGACAAAAACTGATGAAAATCAGAGCTAATGAAGATGTGTAGATAGGCTCAGATAGACGGGATTATACAGGCGATTGCACTTATTAAGTTTTCAATTTTATAAAGTGCCAAATCACAACATTTGTTGCCATCAAGGCACTTTATACTGTGAGGTAAAGACCCGAGAATTAAAGAGACGTAATGTGTGGTGGATTCTTTGGTTGTAGGAGATTTGGTTTTCATGTCTCAATTGCTCAGTTATGTAGTTTGCCCAAGTACTCTTTTAAAAAGCCAACACCAGTGAAACTAGTAAATCATTTTTCTTTATCAGATTTGTTTTATTACGTCTCCAGGAATCTCTGTGGAAACATTTTATTGTCATAAAATATCACATCACCAGAACTCTTGCATCCCGTCAGCCTCGGCTGTCCTCTCTCTTCACTTTCCATCAGTAGAAATACAATCTGAATAACTGAAAGATGCTGATAGATCCTGATGTGTCTCCTGCAGGCTGTGTCTGCATTTGCTCCCATCTGTAACCCGATGCAGTGTCCCTGGGGACAGAAAGCTTTCTCAGGATACCTGGGCCCTGATAGGTCAACATGGGAGGTAAGAGCACTGAAGTTAGTGGCCAAAGAACCTACTAAAACATGACCCCTAAGCTGCTGGATGAAGAGTCAATGAGAGTGTCAACAAGGAGAGTTTAGCCACCAGAGCAGATGAAACTGGTGATAATGGAGCATGATCATGTGACTTAAGCAACTCGTCATTATTTCTTTCAGGCGTACGACGCTACCGTGTTGGCAGCTTCGTATCCCGGTCCTCAGCTCGACATCCTCATTGATCAAGGCCGAGACGACCAGTTCCTGTCAGCTAGCCAGCTTCTGCCCGACAACCTGATCGCTGTCTGCTCCGAGAAGAAAATCCCTGTCGTCTTCAGGCTGCAGCCGGTCAGTTCATGTAGTCTCTACAAAGTAAAAGCTCTGATTCTTGTCAGAGAAATCAGTAATGTCTTCAAATAAGTCGTCCAGCAGCTGAGAAAATGAAGTTTATTTATTTTTGATTTTCATATTTATGCAACACCTGATCTGTGTCACTGTATGCTGTTTCCTTCTGCAGGGCTATGACCACAGCTACTTCTTCATCTACTCCTTCATGAACGACCACATCAAACACCACGCCAAGTACCTGAATGCCTGAACAGCCACCGCAGTTTGACCCCAGCCAGATCACTCTGACCCTGCTGCCATCATTCACCTTTTCTGTTTCATTTTTCCTCCGACTTCCTGTAGCACTGAGTTCACCCGTTTTCTGGGAACTAAACAAAGCATGTCAGCTCACTGACATTTCGTCCCATTTAGAAGCCTTTGTGCCTTCACTGTGAAAAGCACTTACCTGAATTCTCTGAGAGAGAAACTTCTGTGTTTAGTATTTTTTTGGGGAGCTGTGGGTACAGCCACGTCTCTAATATCAGGAAGTATTCTTGTGACCCGACTGCCAGCATGTGGATTTTCTTCTGGTCTCAGAGAAGAGACCTGTCAGTCTTTCATAAGAATAAAATAAAAAAATAAATCTTGCTGATAAATTTTGGTGTTTTGTCTTCATTGCATTGCTGTTGAGTGTTTTTTTATTTAAATTAGATTTCTAAAGCACCAACTTTGAACAGTCGCCTCAAGAAGCTTTATATTGGAAGGTAAAGACAGAAATACAGAAGGAACCCCAACCACTAGATGAACCAGCACTTGGTGACAGTGGGAAAGAAAAACTCCAGAACCAGGCTCAGGGAGGGGCCGCCATCTGCTGCATTTGATTGGGGGAGAGAATAAAAGGCACACTGTGGAAGAGAGCCAGTTTTAGTAATTATTAGTAAATAAATGCAAAGTGGTGTATAAGCACAGATTAAAATAAGGTGAGTGAAGAAGCAGCAGCCTGGCTCAAGCAGTGTAATGAAGGTTCACCTGATCCATCAGCAATACCAACCGGGAACGTTTTAAGGCCAATCTTAAGTGGGTGCCTGTAAGTCAGCAGACTGAGAGTGTAGCGCTCTATTGGGGTAATATGAGGTCTTTAAGATTAGATGAGACTGATTATTTCATCTTTGTGACTGCAGTTATATAATCGTCCCTTAAGACAATTTTAAAGCTTAAAATGAGCTTCAAATAAAATTCCAGCTTCAAGGGGTTAAAATTTCTTTCTTGCATCCTTTGGTCATAAAAACAGTAACAGAAACATCAGTTTGCAGTGATGCATGCTGTTTTTTTAAACTTCAGAATGGCTAATACTACTTTTTACATTAAAAAAAAAAAAAAAGCTCAAAAATACAGTATATGAAGTTTCCCAAACTTCATGTAAGGACTTACTTTGACATTTTTCCTTTGAATTAAATAAATATTGAGTTCATGTTTTACCATTTAGAGATTTTATTGGGGATATTTCACTGTTTCAAGCCTTTTGGAATGATTATGTCCTCCTTTATCCTCAATTCATCAAATGGCTGCTCATCTGTCAGTCTGGTTCTGCTGCAAGTCTCTACCTGTTAAAAGTAAAATCTTCCTCCCTACCGTTGCCAAGTGCAACTTAGTGGTTAGCACTGTTGCCTGGTACAAACCCAGACAGGGTCTTTAAGTAAGGTGTGCACATTCTCTAGTACTCTAGTTTCTCCTGCCACCAAGAACCACGCTATATTAATGCTGTCCAGTTTGACAGAGGAGACTCTATCAGTATCAGAAATGATGCATCAATAGAGTCAAATTTTAGAGAAAATCAAGGGAGGAGAAAGAAAAATTATACAAAAAAATGAGCCAACAACAGACTTTTGTTTCAGGTGAGGTCTTTACTGATAAAGTGAAATACAGTACAGTATATACAGTATTCACAGCAGTTAAGGCGACGTTACAGGGACTATTCATGCATGTAGATTTGAGTTGCTGTACAAGAAAAACTTACACAAAGGTTCACAAAGCGTTACAAAAGGGTATATTACATCCAAATTTCAACAAACCTGAAAATAAGTCACATAAAAAATAAATGTGCTCCCAGTCAAAGTACAAAAATGTGAGTACAGGCTGTTTCTGGACAATAGATTTGTACAAAAGATGAAACCTTAAAACCAAAAAAACACTGCTTTAGGTTCAGCAGGCACACATTTACATATTTTACAACAGCGTCACGTTTGGAACTTTAAAGGATCAGTGTGTAGGATTTAGTGGCATCGCCGATCTTTAGCCCTCTTAAGAGACAGTGTTTGGTTTGTTCCTTCTGATCTCACACTTGATGGTGATCATACACCTATAATAACACAAGTAAATATTACATCTACTTATAGCTCCCAGTAAACCCCCCACACTGGCCCTTTAACTCTCCATCTCATTTTCAAAGGTGACTTCAGATTTGCTCAGTTGCCAAAACAAAGATATAAATACAAGTTTAAAGTGCAGATTCTGTTGGGGAAGCAGCCAGTTTGGTTTTATTGCTTTTTCCCCAAAACGCTGTGACGTGATGTGCACAGATCTGTGGAAAATGGCATGATTATGTGAAGAAATGCAGATACAGATTCAAAATAAGCACGCTGGAATCATCCGGCTCTGTTACTTATGTCACAGCTAAAGCCGACATGCTAATCCTCATAGTGGTAGTTTTCTCATTGTACTGTGTTATATTTAATATTTATTACATTGTTATTAAGAATGTAATAAGTATGTTTCCCTGCATGAATCAACAACTTATTCCGGAGTCGAGGGGTATGCATGCCTGCGTGATCCCAGGAGCAATGGTAGGGTCATCCCAAGGCAAAGGCTGGGTGAGGGGGACAGGCTAAGAATGATTTAAAACACCCCTACATAGAAGAAGCCATCAGACCAGTTAACTCACCTGAGAGAGGGGTTCAGGGGCCGTAGCCGCAGTAGGGACCCCAGTAGTGATGGCACTCCCAGTAGGGGGTGGCACCCCATTCAGTACTTTATGGGCTGGTTGAAAGTGAGCAGTTGGGGAACTGGCACCCTGATCCACAGTTGCTAAAACTCATTGTAGGGACGAATGATTACATTCTTACTCTGTTCACGAACTCAGGGCAGCAACTGAAGGAACAACATCATTGATACAAGCAGCAGAAATGAGGTTCCTCTGATGGATGTCTGAGCTCTCCCTTAAACACATAACTCAGTCAATCAGAAACGCTCTGAGTAATTTTCCCCCCGCAGTCTATGTAAACTAGCTGAGATGATTAGGACATCGGACTAAAATAAGAGATCGTGTCTTTTGACTGGCCTGGGAACCCCTCGGTCTCCCTCTGGATAAGCTAGCAGCTGGTAGCAGAGAAGATAGGGTCGGTCACCTTAGACCGCTGCGCCTGTGGCACAGATAAGTGGCAGAAAAATGGATTTATTAATGGAAGAATTATGGTCTCTTTTTGTTTTAACAAATGTAATCTCTAGGTTAAAAAAAAACATTGAGCTTTTTATTTGCTAATGTGAGTGTTTCATGGTGAAATATACAGTACATGAACAAACAAATTCAACAATACAAAAAATCCTTGTGATAAATAATATGTACACAGGCATACAGCACATTTACATTAAATCCTTTATGTTTTATCACAGGAGAGAAAAAGGTTTGTTTTGGCAACTGTCAAATCTATCCAGTGGAAGCATTTATCTATTTATTATGGAGTTCGTTCTAATTTACTGCTGAATCTTTAAGTAGCTCAAGCTTTGGATTCCAAGCTGCACAGGAAAAAACAACAACAAACAATAAAAAAAAACAAAAATTTAATCCCTCATTCATACAAGCTCGCTGTTTCAAGGGTGTTAGATGCTTCATGTGGTGACATTCTGGCATTTAGGAGGAAAACATAATGTCATGCTTGTTTTAAAGGGGCAGTAAGAAGATTTGGGTTAGCAAATGTCTCAAGTGCAGCCCTTTTTAAAAATCTGGTCTAATGACCATGGTAACTTATGCTAAACATATAACTAACTGGTCATTTATTTTATATCCTGTACATTCCTGGATAAGACTGCAGTAGGCAGTACATGGTTGGTTTATTTTGTGAATAAAAACAGTCAAATCAGGCATCCCACATTCACTTTTATGCTAGCACACCCGGAGCCTGAAGCAGAACGCCTGTGTTAACCCAGGACACCGATAACCAGTGTTGTGATATGTGATGACTGTGGTTTCAGGTTTCAAGCTAATGCAAAGAAAAAGTAGCTTTGTTAAACTTGCTTCATAGCATAAACCTTAGTTTCAGAAACAAGTCCAGCACTTGTCTGACAAGTAAATCTGCCGAACAGTACAACATAACTGTTGTGTATCAATGTAATCACACAGCAGAGGCTGATCAAAGTCCATAATAATGTTATTCAAAATAATACTTCCTACTACCCCTTTAAAATATCAGTCTGAGCCAGGTCTGCACAACCACATGTTTCAAAAGACCAACCAGCAACTGCCTTGATTTCACACGCACTCATAACCACACACACACTGATACTGTTGACGTAGCAGGCTGTGGAATGAAGGGCCAACAGTGTAGTAAACCCAAACCTACCCTGAGTCACACAGTCTCTGATCTCACACACCAATAGCTCTGGCCTAAACCTCCGAGGGTAGAACCAGTTCACTCACGAGCCCCTCATGTGCTCAACTGTTCAGCAGATTTCATTTTAACATCTTCAAATCGACTGCTAAGCAGCAAAAACCTCATTAGACTCAAGTTTTTAAACCTAGGGATGTTATTTTTAACATAGTGTTTTAAGAGTTTATAAAAAGGGTAAAGAGTCTTAACTAGCTGAGATTCTCTGAGCTAGGGCGATGGCTACATAAAAATCTCATCTTCACACACACCTGAAATATAAAAGTCACATACAGTTTCAGGTGGTCTACGAGGCCTGAAGCTCAGACATATTACTCAACAACAGGCCCCCAGGCACAGACCCCTTCTACAGTGGAGAATGACATCATCCAGAGCCTCTAGTCTATTACAGTATAATGGGTTTTTTTTTTTTGGTCAGTCTGTTTGTCCTCATGGATGTTGTCTATTTTTTGTCTCTTGAAGTCGTTTTGTGTGTATTAGTGCAATGTTTCTCTGTGGTGTTTTTTGCAGTTTCTTTGTAGTCACTTGTTGTGTATACCGTAAGGGTCCAGGCTAGACCGCCCATGCTAAAAAACCAAGCCCTGGAAAAGCGTGGCTACGTCTGCAGCCTGTTCGCAGCTCGGACACAAAACATTTCACTGCATGTTGTACTCTGTATGATTGTGTATGTGACAAATAAAGCTTGTTTGTTTGTTTGTGGTTAGTTTCTGTCTCTTTGTTGTTGTGGTGTGACCATCTGATGTTTTTTATTATCTGTCTCTACAGATGCAGATTCTTAGTTATTTTGTGTCTCTTTGTAGTCATGTTGAGTCTGTTTTGTGTCTCTTTGTGGGTAGTTTTTGTTTTGTCTGGCTGTAGTCATGTCTCTTTGTAGTTGTCTTTTGTCTCTCTGTAGTTATGAGGAGTCAGTTTTTTATCTTTTTGTGGGTACTTTTGGTTTTGTTTCTCTGCATCCTAGAGTATTTAAAAGTAGAATGGGAGGGAGAGCCTTCAGTTTTCAGGCCCCTCTTCTGTGGAACCAGCTTCCAGTTTGGATTCAGGAGACAGACACTATCTCTACTTTTAAGATTAGGCTTAAAACCTTCCTTTTTGCTAAAGCATATAGTTAGGGCTGGACCAGGTGACCCTGAATCCTCCCTTAGTTATGCTGCAATAGATGTAGGCTGCCGGGGGATTCCCATGATGCATTGAGTTTTTCCTTTCCAGTCACCTTTCTCACTCACTATGTATTAACTGACCTCTCTGTATTGAATCGTATCTGTTATTAATCTCTGTCTCTCTTCCACAGCATGTCTTTTATCCTGTCTTCCTTCTCTCACCCCAACCGGTCGCAGCAGATGGCCGCCCCTCCCTGAGCCTGGTTCTGCCGGAGGTTTCTTCCTGTTAAAAGGGAGTTTTTCCTTTCCACTGTCGCCAAAGTGCTTGCTCATAGGGGGTCATATGATTGTTGGGCTTTTCTCTGTATCTATGAAGCACCTTGAGGCGACATTTGTTGTGATTTGGCGCTATATAAATAAAATTGAATTGAATTGAATTGAATTGCATTCTTTTTTTGTCTCTTTGTAGTTATGATGAGTCACTGTTATTACCATTTTTTTGTTGGTTGTTTTGTGACCTTTTGTAGCTGATTTTTATCTCTTTGTAGTCACCCTGGGTCTGTGTTTTCTTTTTCTTTTTACTGTTCCAGATGTAATTAGCTGATCCCTTCAAATTGGGGCTCTGAGCTGGGCCACCCTGACCGTGGGTCCCTGTGCCTGTAGGCCTGTTCAGTAATCCATCCAAGACCACAGTGATGCATAATGTTCCCTTGAAACACTGACTGGTTTTTGCTTTTGTTTGTTCATTTGTTCCACTACCACCCCATGTTTTGGCACATTAGCAAACTGCATCTCATGAGAAATACCACAATGAGTAGGAGCTTCACGGACCAAGTCTGAAAACGTTTCCAGGTTCCTTATGTGAGCACTGACTACCAACACACGTAAAAGGATAGAGGGTAAGAAAATAATCACCTGGACTTTAATCCATCAGAAGCTTGAGAAACACAGATTAGTGTCCCCAGACTAACGCACACTCAGACCTGCCTCATGGACGAGCAGACAGCCCCACACAAAGTCATACTGCTAAAAATGTATAAAACACATACAGTTATACCTAAAATATATTAGAGAAAAATATTTTGGCCTTCTTTCTTTTTGACTGTATACAACAACTCAAGCGGATTTTCTCTGCATCTGTTTATATTATAAATAGTTTTGTGTTTAAATACAAACTGCAGTTAAAAGCTGACTCCCTCTACATTAAGACTAAAGTATTTTGGTTTTATTATTTTCACAGAGTCCAAAAACACTTCACCAGAAAAAATCTGTAGAAACATAACTGATCATTTAATAAAAATCATTTGTTAACGTGTGCATAGACAGCATGATATAACCTGGTGAAGTTCGTGCGACTGCAGTACGCTAAAGGCTTTGGCTCCAGCCAATCCGCTCGCAATTTAGAGTTCAATCGTGGATTTAAAACAACACATTACCAGAGCCACAGTCAGAGAACGAAAACATTGATTTTGAGAACAAAGATGCATTTTTTTTTTTAAAGAATATACCAATTAAGTTGTATAAAAAAAAAGAAAATTGAGGTAAATAATTGAAAGGAAGAATGATAAAACCCCCTCCTCCCCAAATTGCAGATTAAAGATTAAAATTATTATTTCAAAAGAATAAATCTATATTTTGTATAATTTATTATGACACTTTCTAAACTTTGAGCCTTTTCTCTCACGTTATTTGTGATATTTTCCCCAAACTTTTCTGGTTCTACTCTCAAAATCCAATCTCACTTTCTGTCACAGGGGTCTTCATGGTTCAAAAGTTTGGTACCAACCAGTGTAAGAAGATGACATCAAACAAACAAACAAACAAAAAAGATAATTTGAGTTTTCTAGCACACCCTTGGCTTGGCACGATGGTAAAATCTTAATTGTCCAAAAAAACTGTCCTCTTATGAATTAGTAGATAATACACTTCTGATGGGTTTAGTTCCCTTAACACCATTTTTTATCCTTGAATACTATTTTAAAAAACAAACAAACAAAAAACCCACTCTGTTACTTAAGCTCATGAAGGATCGGAGGCTTTTTTTTAGCGTTGTGTGAAATCACATGAGCGATTTTATCTGGGTGAGTGTCTGTGGTACGTGTCAGTCGGTTGAAGCTCCACCCATCTTTACTGCTCACGTCAGGGCAGAGTGTCTGGGCGAGGCTTCATCCACCAGAGCCTGCACCGTGATGCACACTTTGACCAGGCCTTTCTCCTCCAGGATGTGGTGAGGAAGACACAGTTTGTCCTGGAAGAGCAAAAGCAGGGAGGGAAAAAAAAACAACAGGAGAGAAGAAAGAGAGCAAGAGAGAGAGGGAAGGAAGAAATGTGGGAGCAGAAGTAGAGACAGGAAAGAGACAAAGGCAGCACTGGGTTTAGTCAACACTTAAATCTAACGTCTATTATTGCACGTATGTCTGCACATTCAATACGTGCAACTCTAGCTTCGTCTTAGCTTAGTGCTGCTTTTCTATTGATAGTTAGTTTAGAGTTTATATATATAACGATGCAACACGTGATGCTAAGTTAACCGTCCATTACACTCAGACAGTTCAGTTGGAGCAGTCTGAAGCGTGGACTCAGTTTCTGACATCATTAGTCAATCCTAAGTCATTAGCTAATAACTTAGGATTGACAAGATGTTAGTCAAAGAGCGCGTGCTTTCATACCACAGATATATCCTCCAAGACTGAGATTTACTAAATAAACTTTAGTATTTTACCCAATATGAGTCATAATAAAAAAAAAAACCAAGAGAGAAAGGTGTATTCCTGTAATCTTCTAAAGGCCAGAAGTCTTTTTTGCAACCACAGCTATCACCATCCGGTGGCCTTCTGATAGAATGCAGTTGTAATGCACTTCACCATTAGCTTTATTTTCTAACCATGAAGCTATGTTTCTTTCTTTTCTTTTCTTTGTTTTTTTTTTTGTTTTACTGCCCACCTGTGATGACACAGGCACACAGCTCTGTTCAGACCTACTGTTTGCTAGTGGCAGCCAGTAAGAAGAAAGTTGGTTTAAAGGGAGCGGTATGAACTCAGGAGCTGCACCAAAGCCACTGTGGTATAATTAAGGATTGTTTTGAATTATGAATTATGCAAAGCTACCCTAACACAGCATCAAACTAAAAGTATTGTAATTGTTATTGTAAATGAGCACAATGTGTCTGCCTTTGATACATCTGCAAGTCAAACGTCCTTGTTTGCAATATAATGTCCAAAATAAGGCCAGTTTTTTTTTTAAATGTCACCTCTTCGTCCAATCTGATTGGTTGACACACTATGTCTGAGAAAAAAAACCTCTTATAGAAAAGTGGATTTATTTAGACATAAATGCATGATTTTATACTGGTGCATAAGTCTGCATATGGCTAAACCAGATGTAGGTCATAAAATAAAAAATGAACACGGAGATGACAGCTGACGTTGGTCCACTTGCTATTTTTTGTGATTTTACTGAATCTGTGTAGATCTGAATATGGTTGGGAATGAAATGAGCACATGAAACCTCCACATGTTAGACCTGAAAAGGTTTCAATATCAAATCCTAGTTGTACTCTGACCATTTCTTATTTCACATGGATGGACCTATGGCAGCCTAAACAATGACACCGAAGAGCAGAAAAAATCCCTAAACTGTATTTATTACTGATCTTTAACAAGTTCTAATATCATACACAGGTCATAAAAATAATCGTTCTTACATGAAATCTGTGCAGAGAATGTGGCATCGACAGCAAATCACATTTACTGGAATTTGAACAAGCAGTAAACTACTTCAAATAATCACATTGTTCAAAAGCTTATCTGTTGTCCAGCTTCATGGCGATCATTCATACATAAAGATATTTACCATTTTCGTACCATCACAACTATAAACTATAAATACTGGAGAAGACCTCTGTTCTCATTCACCCAGTGAGCTGTCAGGCATAGCTGTGTCTTTAAAGATTCAGTGGGCACATGTCCACATTCCTTTAGTTTTTAATTCAAACAGAACAGTCTGCAACTGCTCCATATACAGAAGACTAATATATAACTCATAAACTCATCGGGTTACTTTAGCCCTTCAAATATTCTCCAAAAACAGTCACATTGCATATCAGGGTGCAGCAGAGCTCAGTGATGTAACTTAAAAAGTTCTCTCTGCAGGTGCCGGACAAACGTAAAAATAAATAAAATTCACATTTTCCTCAAGTTTCAAAACATCACACATCTCATAAATAGAGCTTTTAAATAATCCTTTAGGCAAATCAAGACATGAAAATACATCCAACTGGTTTTGAATAATCAACAAGTGAAATATGGCTTCCGTTTGCTTCAAGACTTTAGACGTTAGGAAAAGAGCAAACACTGTTTGTGTGGCTCTGTAATGGTGAGCGTCTCCGTACAGGAAACCTGTGCTTCTGTAGTTCACCCATTCTGATACTCGGGATCAATCATATTCAAGTCTGTAACTTCAGTCAGTCTAAAAAAAGAAAACTCCAAAAGAGCAGGGGGCCGTCGGACAAAAGTTCACATATGATAAAACAGGACCTCAGCAGTACTGTAGCAGCCAGTTTGGAGGTCTGCAGTTTTTACATCCAAGTTAACACTTGACAAATCATCATGGCATCATTATTATCATTAACTGTAACACTTGTTGTAGTGTGACATGCAGTAAAAATACAGCAGCGTGAGATTAGATGCCATTTAAGAAAACATGAAGATGAATTTAACTGAGATTTTGCCTGATTTTAATACAACACTATAAAATACAAAGGAGCTCGTTGACTGGGTCGGTTTTCCCAGAGCCGGTCAGAACCAAGTTCAGCCAAATGTCTTAATACAGTGGCATTTTCTTTGTACACCACAGTGGTGCACAGAGGCAAAATTGTGTATCTGAAGTGCAGACTTTCAGCTTTAATTCAAGGTGTTTAACAAAAGTATTGCATTTTTACACACAGTCAACCACTTTCAGAGGCTCAAAAGTAAGTGGACAAACTTACACGATTTGAAATATGAAGATTGTTTTCAACAGATTGATGAAAATACTTTGCTGTCAATGACAAAGTCATTTATGGATATAAACAAATACCGTTATGCTCCAGCCCTGGATTCACAGCATTTGCTCGGTCTTTACTGTGGCCACCTTCATTTGGGTCTTTGTGTCTTCAGTAACTGAAAAGCTGCTCTTCTCGGTTAAGATGACTGAGTTGAAGAATATCGAACTTCTTTGCCTTGAGAAGACGCTATGCTTTGTATCATTGTCAATTTCTACTGTGTAACGCTGTCTGATCAGTTTTGCTGCATTTGGCTGAATCTGACCAGAGCACAGCCCTGTACACTTCACGATTCATCCTACTTTTATCAGCAATCAAATCATCAACCATCAGTCATGGTGATCTTAAAGGTCGGTGCCATGACACTCCCTCTATGCTGTTTGGCAGGTGATGTGGTTTTCTTTGGATCATGAGCCATTGCTCTTTTTTCCCCATCATTCTGATACTGTTGAACTTTGTTTCATTTGTCTAAAGCAGCGGTCCCCAACCTTTTTTGCGCCACGGACCGGTTTATGCCCGACAATATTTTCATGGACCGGCCTTTAAGGTGTCGCGGATAAATACAACAAAATAAAACTAATACTGGTACTGAAAAAAAGAAGATTTATTCATAACACACGTGAAAAGACCCAGGAAAACCGAGTTAACGATAAAAACGATAACAAAATAACACTGAAAACCGATAAAAACCCTGAAAACCATACATTTCTCACCTGAGCCTCAACTCTCGCGGCCCGGTACCAAACGACTCACGGACCGGTACTGGTCCGAGGCCCGGGGGTTGGGGACCGCTGGTCTAAAGGACTATTTGTCATAACTGTGCAGGCTCTTTTGCATGTTTCTGACAGACTCTACCCTGGGCTTACGGTTTCTAAGTGTAACCAGTGATTTGCTCCTTCTTGTTAGCCTTCTGTATTTCCAATCAATGTTCATTGATTGTACACCTGATACTCCCACCTCCTTAACCTTTAGAATAGAATAGAATAGAATAATCCTTTAATTGTCCCACAAGGGGGAAATTTGTACTGTAATTTGTACTTTATACTGTTAAGGTGAATTTTGAGCTGTTTTGACATTGCACAGCATTAAAAACGGATTGACTTCACCTAAAGTAACCCAGAACACAGTGAAATTAGAAGATTTTAAAATTTTATATTGTAAAGATGCTACAAATGTTTGCACATTCAGGCGTACTGAGACTGAGTCCCCAGTGTGGGACAAATATGGAATATGCCATGTCTGTGAGTGTTTTTTATGGTAAAATGGTGACAGAGTTCATGGGGGAACTGTCACAGGTATCATGGTAACTGGTGAATTTGCCATGGAAACGAAGGTAATGAAGTGCTATATGAATTTATAGTTAAAGTTTGACTAGTAGCAACAGTATTGTAGTAAGATTAGAAAAGTGCTACATGAAACCAAGTACATTACATTTGCACCTGCAGTGTAACAATAATCTACAAACAAATTATAATCTATTTATTCTGAACTAACTGAAATAAAACATCTAACTGAGAGAATAAAAAGAGGGGTTAGGTGGATGTTAAGATCAAAAGGGCACCCAAAGTGTCCCCGAGTGCGGGAAAGATGTCCCGCACACACAAGGTTTCCTACCACTGCTCTGAATGCACGCACTAGTTTTAGTTTAAATGTTTTGTATTTATAGTTATGAGAATTTTTTTAAAGATATAGTTTTATAATAAATCCCAGTTCCTAGAAGTTCTTGCCATTTTCACTTTCAATAAAATATAACTGAATGATTACGGCCGTTATGTTTTCGTGTCTTAGGTAAAACAGGTCTATAATCTGCCTAATCTATCATGGAATACTGAAGGAATAAGCCTTAATGGCTGTGAACAGTTTTTTAGTTTTACTATGCAATCACCACATATTAAGCCTCTGAGAAAGGGGATTTCTAAATAATTAATATAATAATTTCATTAAATTCCTTGAATTGCAGCTGAAAGTCTCCACTTTAAGCACATCTTAATTGTCTGACCTGAAAACCTGACTGTGTCTTCCATATTTACAGACTACCATCATATGTCAGTGAATGTGTTCTGTTCTGCTACTGTAGTGGAGTAGGTGGTGTTTGGAAGCTTACAAGACGGGGAAAGTTAAAGTTAATACCCCAAAAGTTATTTGGGGTATTAATTCCCACATTAACTTAAAGTAAATGTTACACACAAGAAGCATCATCAGCTATTGTTAGCACAGGGACGTTTTATTAACAGACCAAGAAGTAATTTGACTGAGGGTATGTAAACCACCACACCAGTGCAGGTTAAAAACCTGGTAAAGGCTTTTAAAGATGGTAAATGGCCTGTAATTGTATAGCGCTTTACTAGTCCCTAAGGACCCCAAAGCGCTTTACACACACAGTCACACACTGGTGATGGCAAACTACATTGTAGCCACAGCCGCCCTGACAAAAGCGAGGCTGCCGGACACTGGCGCAACCGGACCCTCTGATCACCACCAGTAAGCAACGGGTGAAGTGTCTTGCCCAAGGACACAAGGACCGAGACTGTCCGAGCCGGGGCTCGAACCAGCAACCTTCCGATTACTAGGCGAACTCCCAACTCTTGAGCCACGTTCGCCCGTGATGTAAAAGATGTAAAAAGAAAAAGCACTCCCATTTTAAGTTTGGCCCCACTTCAAGTTCATCTCCTTGTGCACCTCTGGACCACTTTCACAGTACCTACTATTTTTAGACTCCTTCCCTGAAGCCCTGTTCTGTCCTTGTGCACTTGCACTAATGGGTGCTGGATCTCCTCCAGTGCGTTCAAAGACTGATCGTCCACTGATATATTTAGTCTCTCTCTTTTTTTTAAGACAAGTGGACAAGCTGCGTTGAGGAAAACCAAAGTGAATATAGTCTTTCTGTGGACAAAGAACTCCTGCATTTAGCTAGTACACACTACAAAATAAGGCTGGTTCCACCATATAGTCTCCCTTCAATGCCCCAGAAAGTTTCAGTATTTGAGCTCAACAATGTGAACAATTCAGAAAAAAATGCAGCATGTTCCTCGGCATTCTTCAAACCTGAAGTGCCTCCTCTGGACCTTGGAAATGTGGAGCCCTTAAACTGAAGTGCTCAGTTCTAGTCAGAGCATTAAATGTCATCACCAGCAATAAGGTTTGAAAGTTTGAAACAGAATGTAATGTGAGCTCTCACAGGTCTGAAAACTGTGGTGAATGTATTTACAGAGCAAATGGTCCTAAGAGGACTTTCAGGGAGAAACCTATAAATAGCAATTGTCTAAGAATAGAAGATAAGGTTGAAAGTGAAGAGGGGGCCAAATTTAAATGGATTTTTATAGTGACCTTTCCAGAACTCTTTGATCACACCTTTTAAATATTTCCAGACAATATTTCAGAACTTCTTTTCCAGTCAGTTCACCACTAGACCTCCAAAAGGCTGCAAAATACTGCCCACTAATCCAAAATTAAAATCTGATCACTGCTGTGGAAGTGGTACAAATACTGGCATATTCTCTCCCTCTGCAAAAAATTTCAGTGAAATTCAACCGTTTCAGAGCCCCAGACTGACGTGACCCAAAGAAAAGCCCTCGGTCCTGCACAGATGTGATTATCTCTGCTGGCCGACATGTTGATAAGACATCATTGACTTCAGATAACCTATTACTCTGCATGCCCTGCTTTTGTTATGTGTCAGTTTATTGCAAAGACGTCATAGAAGGATAAAAGGAGGATAAAAGAAGAGGCATCCACTCATGCTGATGCTGCATTTGTGTCACATGGGATGGTGCTCATTAAAAATAATAGAAATATTATAGATTCTATGTGAGGAAATTAGATTGTTGTGTGTTTATTTGAGCTTGTTGTTTGACAGATCGCCATGGTTACATTTGGTGACTGGCTGACAATCAGTGACTCCAAAAACAGACTCTGACACCACTATGTTCATGGGAAGTATTCCTCTTTCTTATTTTAGCACCACACAGAATGCAATTTAACACTTAATTACTGCAACACTGACCGAATAATAACAGATGAGCCACTAAATGAAATTTTTTTCCACCCGTGTGACACAAATTCAGCAGAAATAAGGAGGAGGAGCCTGGGCAGAAAGAAGGCAGAGCTTGCGGGTGTCACGGTTACGTCAGCTCGGTCCAACTATAGGCCACGAAGAGCAGAACAAGGCAGAGGATGTGAACTAAGCTCGAACCAATAAGGTCCCAGATCTGCCAGGCAGGAGGCGGAGTTTGAGTGGTTACAGAAACTAATAAGGGAGTCTCTGATGCCCCAGGGGAAGTGGGGTTTGCAGCTGAGATTGCCTCCTCCCGTTTCCTGTCTGGATCCAAGGCAACCAGCGCCCGAACCGTGGTGCGAACCGGCTGCAGGCGGCACTGGATGATGTCATAAGGTGAGCAGAGGGACGACTGTTGCCCCCATTAGGAAGAGAGGAGGGAAGAAATGAGGAAGTGATTGAGGAAGGAGGAAAAATAGTGGGAGAAGTTGGAAGAGAAGGAATGAAGGGAGCAAAGATGGGAAAGATGAAGTAGGACAGAGAAGAAAGAGAAATATAGGGCAATAAAATGGAATGTAGGGAATGTGTGATGAAACAAATGAGAGAATATGATGGAAAGGTAAAAGACATGAGGAGGAAAAAAGGCAACGAGTGAAGGAAAACACAAGTGTGTAGATAAAAAAAAATGGATTGAAGTTTGAGAAATGAGAAAAAGGTTAAATATTCTCCACAAAAAGCAAGAAGGTTGATGAGAAGAAGAAGACAAGGGAAAGGAGGAGGGATACGTGGTGCGATCCAGCCGGAAAGTAAAAAAGAGAAAAGGCAGAAGGTTAACCAATGGATACAGTGGTCAAAGGTCACAGAGTGAAGGAGCTGGTGGTGAGGCAAGCAGGGGAAGGAGGGATGCTTACTGAGAGGATGGCTCAAAACCTATGCAGAACCCTTTGCCCTCCCAGTAAGCAGTCCAGTGATGAAGAGGTGAGGTGGCTAATGGGAGAGCCAGTGCAGCAGGCCAGCGCATTAGCATAGAAGCTGTTAGCACGTAAGCGCAGGGAAGCTTTGCAGAAGCGTTGCTAGTAAAGCAGTCAGGCTGCAGCTTAAATGGCGGCTAGCGAACACAGAGGCCAGAAAACAGCCAGCAAGCAGAGATGGAGGTCAAAAGGTCAAGGCAGGTTAGACCTTTGAACTTTAATTTTCTAACAGATAAGAGAGCAAAAAACAAACCCAAAACAAACACACAGATATCAACATAACATTAAATTAAAAAAATCAAACTACCAATCATAAAGTGTAATAAAATAACCAATCAACCCTGACACGTCTCCCACATGCTGCTGTTTATTTTTTTGCACTAATGCTAGATTGCAGAAAAAAACAATCTAATATTTGCATCTCCCCTAATAACCTGCACCCTTGAGCAGCACCGTGTTAAAAATCCGTACTCCTGTTTCTCTTAAACTGGCAAATGGAGCCTGTGAATGTGACCTCAACTCTAGATCTGTAGCAGTTCTACCTCTAAAGACAGTCTTTTTCTGTTTCTACAGTTGCAGAAAAGCAGAATGAGTAGTTTTTCTTGCTTTCCTTGAGACTGAGCTCGCTTTGCAGTATGAAGCTACAGATAAAAACTGGAAACAAGCGGAAACAGCCAGCCTGGATGAGTATAATGGTAACAAGGTCTGCCTGCCAGGTAGCCTTGAACTATAGGTGTGCTGGGATGTAACAGCAGGTGTACCCCTCTGTGTTTACTTTTCTTTCCTGACTGTAGACTTTAATTCTGCACAGCCTGCTGGGAAACATAAGTACCTTGGTAATGACCCAGGTCTTTGGACTAATGCTGCATTATAGTTATCCATGATCTCATTTCCACAGCACACATTTCAAACATTTATTGTTATGTAAAATTATAGAAATCTAGCAAAAGCGAATCTAAGTTTTCTCTTCTACAATTATTTGCAGTTGAGATGTTGTAAATGTTGCCCTCTCCTAATTTTGATTGGTTGATGAGTGACAAAGGGCAATGGAGAGACAGCACATTTCAAATGCTGAGCTATTTTCAACCTAATAAGGTAAAATTGGCCTTAATAATAAGGAAGACCGTGAGTGTCCAAACTCAACTTCACATAATTTGAATAAAAAATGAAAGCACAAACATATGTTTCCTGTGGAGACCCAAAATGCATACGAAACAGCTGTCAAAATGACAAACTGATGTTTTTCCTCAGAAAAAAACACGTAATCTGTGTACAGTCTTTATGCTATCATAAGCTAACCAGCTACTGGCTTTAATTTAGTCTTTCACCATAAGGTGGCAGCACTTTAACAAAAGGTTTTGGGGTAACTATCCACAGGTTGTTGTTTGCTGGCAGTTGCCATGAAAGCAGTTGCTAAGGCCTCATTCTAAAAGGCGTAGAGGCCAGTTAGTGATTCCCCCTGGTATCCACTGGTTGCTAGACAAGAATGTGTATTCTTCAACAAGTTGGCAAGTGGTTGCTAGAGTGTAACTTAAAAGCTGCTCCTTTTGAAATGCATCTGCTGCAGAGGTAAGACACAACTCTTACTTTGAAGGCAAATGTTTTTGGGTTCGAATTTGAAGACTAAAAGGCAGACAGGTTGGTGTCTTCCATCAATCTACAGGCAACTGCAGCCATCGACCAGCAAACCAAGCAATCACAAGGGTTTCAGAGCACCCTGTTTGCAGTTGATGTCAGCCTGTAGCCACTTCTAAACCAGTCAGGGAATACACAGTTCTCTCTAGTTTCAATCTGGTCAAAGAAAAAAAAAAAAACTGTTGACCGAAGCTGAAGGCTAACCTGAAAAATGTTGGAATGTCTCAAGGGGGTATTGAGCCAATACCACTAAAGCAGGGGTGGGCAACTCCAGGCCGGTGTCCTGCAGCTTTTAGATGTGTCCTTGGTCCAACACAGCTGATTCAAATGGCTAAATTACCTCCTCAACATGTCTTGTAGTTCTCCAGAGGCCTGGTAATGAACTAATCATTTAATCGAAGTGTGTTGACCCAGGGTGAAATCTAAAACCTGCAGGACACCAGCCCTCGAGGCCTGGAGTTGCCCACCCCTGCACTAAAGGGTCTGAGCACCATCTTGTGTTTCAAAGTGATATTACACAAGAGTGTATCTGGAACCTACTCCAGGCTGATATGGACTCGGCAGACATCTCTGTAACACGACACACAGACATACTTCATAGTGTTTGTTTCTTCACATCCTCACTATAGTTTAAGTTTATTTTGAAAAGGGCTTAAATTCCTTTTAAGGAAGTTTTGGCGTTTCAAGCGATTTTATTTTTTTATAAAAAGTACCATCAAGTGTGCATTTAACATCTAGCTCATCACTGTGCACACTGCTGAACTTTCACTTTAAATCTGTGTTATTATTATTTTTTATTTTCAGAATCCACCACACAGGGTCTATGAACAAAAACCTGCATGAAACATCATATGTTCTCAGTTGGACAACAACACTCCTTAAATCAGTGCAGAGGTGGAAAGTCAAATCTGAACTTCTACAAGTGTGTTCACGCACAAGGAGTAAACACAATCAGCCCAGCATGCTCTGCACCAGACTGGAGCTGCCACTTTGACTTCTGTCATGATGGAGGAAGCTGTAAGCTGCAGGCAGCGATGACAGCGGTGATGAGTCAGCATTGTTGAAGTTAAACGACCCCATTAGACAGCCAAAAAAGACAAAAAGAACAAAAAGGAGGCAGAAAGGATATTTAACCAGCCGTGGGAAAAAGCTGAGTGGTTTTACAAGTTTTTTGTAAGATTTGGGTTCAACCTGTGTCAGACTGCTCTACTTATTGTTCAGTGGTATAAAGGTAAAAAAAAAAATGCAATTGTGTTATCAGTTCTAATTGCTCAAGGATGCAAAAAGTTGCTTTTAGACACACAGAACCATCAGCTTTCCTTCCATGTCTGGTTTATAATTTAGTGTCTGGCAAAAATCTTTAATTGTAGTTTTCACCTCACTTTCTGATATAGATTACAAGGAAATGGAAGCTGCCAATGCTACAGTGTCATTAAAGTAAAATCATACCCCTAATGCTGAAGAGATCTGATTTTTGCAGGACACTTCTTTTGACTTATTGTGTCAACAACAAGCCAACAACCCATCGAATCAGGCTGAAATGGACTCAGTTGAGAGTTTCTCTGAAGAACTGGGGGCATTTTCAGGTTGGAGGTTGCTGGTTTAAATCCCAGCACAGGCTTACAAAATGTCCTTCAGCAACAGTGGGGCTGCACGGTAGCCATCATGGTATTACCTGATAACTGCAGCGTCAGACAGACTCAGAGTCTGGGTGTGTAATAACTGATTAGACTTTAAGTAGGTTTTGGAAGTCATGCAACTTGAAATCAGCCCCCAGTTCAGACAGGCCATGGCTTCTAGTAAAGGTGTTATTCATGTACAAAGATGCACTTCTTACCCCTGGTACGCCTATTTTTCTACAGGCATCCAGAAAGTTCTCCACATTCCTCCGACACTTGGCCATGCTGAGTTTGGGCTGGAAGACAAATATAACAACTTGCTGAGCTACACTTAGAAACACAACTTTGTATTTTTTACACTTTAAAGGGGATAATGGGAAACTGAACGCTCATCCAGTGATTATGCGAAGGGTCAAAGGTTGCAACTGTCAGTGAGACGTACCACTGCAGGTGAGGGGACGTGGATGCTGGCGACAGAGCGCGGGCGAATGTGATTGGCCAGATGGCAGAGCACGACGCCGTCCATCAGAGACGAACCAAGGTCTTCAGGAAGGACGACCTTCAGTCTGCTCTCGATGCTCTGAGCAAACAATGCAAGCAGCTTCGTGTGAGTAAAAAGGACTGGATCGCAGTATTATACAGTGAGAGAAAACAGAGAATCAGACATCCTGATGATATCGTCCAAAACAAACCTCCATAAACTCACTTAGATGACTGAAAATCAGAATTTGCCCGAAAACCGTAGCTTTGATGGGGTCAAGCTCAAAGATGCAGTTAATGAATGTATGCGTGTTTTCTTTTGCGCTCCAATAGAGGCCAAACCAAAAGTGCCAAAAACAAGCCCAATTTCAGTAGCATGTTTCAGTTTTTCCACACAATGACATATTGCTGCAGTACATGAAAGAAACCTGTAAGCACGACTCTTTTACAGAGAAAGTTCTGGTAGCGCATTGCCCATCTGTCACGTACCTACAGTAGGTAGTAAGAAAACAGGAACTTTTGTGTTACTTAATTGCTTATCTATCATTTTATTACTTTTGGTGTAGTATAAATGGCTATGTGGGAGGTCTTTACCAGTAGCAAAAGTTGTAAAACTAAAAATACAGTTAAAAGTCCAAAGTTCATGCCCTTCTTCATAATTTTCCAAAGCCATTCAATGCATTTATTCAGTGTGTTTTCTGGTCTGTTCCTGGTGCCTGATTTTATGTTTGAGACCTCTGGCTTACAGAAACAAATATATGTCTAAAGAAAACGTCCAGGTCATTTGCGCTTGTCATAAATATAAAGATATAATTGTATATTATTACCATCATTATTATTATTATATAACATATATTCTTACATCTTTGCAATTTTCATTCAGTGAGATTTCACTGAGCTGATAAAATGCTGAGCTAAGAAAACAAAACAAAAAACAAAACCCTGTGGTTCAATGCAGAGCGTCAGACTTATTTTAAATCAGAAGAGGAGCTCCGGGTTTATGATCCAAATCTGCATCAGATGGTATTTCAGTTAAGATACAATGAAGGCTTTTATGGAGACAGATATTTAGTCTGGCCAGTGTGAAAACCTGCTTAAACTCAGTCGTGCAGGCTGGATACGTTTGACATAAGCTCATATCAGATCTATAACACCCCACCCCCCACTCAAATAATATAAAAAAATAAAAGAACATTAGCTTGTCTCACATCTCTCAGCTGCTCCATGAGCTCCAGTTCCTCCCGCAACTGCTCCATCTTTCTTCTCATGGTGAACTGAGGATCCACAGACTCCAGGCTCTTGTGGCTCCGCAGGAACACTGCAGCAACAACAAAAGAAAATGGAACATAACACATTAAGCATCTGCAGGAGTACACAGTTAGTACCAGTTAGAGATAAAAACAAGGACAGCAGACGTCTGAGGAAGGAGAGATTTGCTGTGATGAGCAGAGACTGAAAAGCTGCCACTGGAGGCGGGAAATCGAATAATTATATGCCACAATAAATACCAGCAGTGCATTTAAACAATGAGCAAAGACCTTCTCAAGCAGCTGATAGGCTGCAAGATATTAAATATTCTACTGAAACTAAAAATGCAGTAGCAAGTCTTTAAAACACAAATTTAGACTCCTTTTAACTAAATCACACAGCAGGATCAAAATCCATAAACACTTTGGAGCAACGACGGAGAAAAGAACGACTGTCAAAACCTGGGAAAGGGGACAGAAAAAAACCTCCATATTTGTATCCTAGGACTACTACAGTAGCTTTGCATGACTCAAAGTTAAAAGTAATGTTCATTTTTTAAATACTGGGCCTTGGTGCTGCACTTCAGTTCATCCACTGTGCAGCCTGATGCAGACAAACATCCCAGAATGACTGTGTGACACAAACTGACGTGAGAGGGAAAAAAAACTGTTCTGTGGAAAGTTTACACAAGCACAGCATTCACATGCACTCGTGCAGCCAGAGCTCAGCATGCTGCTCGCTCCCGCTCTGTCACAGGAGCCGTCATGTGAGGAGAAATTAGGGCTCCAATAAACAGCTTGCAGAGGGAAAAAAGCCCAGACAGACTGATTATTAAACGTTAAATCCTCTGTGTCTCTCATGTGCTGTGGTCTTTCAAGGCCTGGAAAAGAGTCAAAAACCTTCCAGGCACTCAGATTTTTAATGTGCTGATCTATTAATCAGGCAATAGTTACCAGGCCTACTGAGCTGAGGCTCAAGCAGGGAGACAGTCGACTGTCTTTTTGTGTCTCAAAAAACACATGAAACAGATGAGAGACGTGTTAATTAGTGAGTGTTAGTGCCTGGCAGGTGGATGTGTTCACTCCAGTCAGACTCAGCCAGCTGCTGCCCCAGATACCAGTCCTTCTAGAGTTTGTCTGCTTACTGTCCTGCTGCCTCTCAGCAAAAAAGCAAATCACCATCAACACCCCATCCTTGTTACATTTACTCTCCAGCTTCTCTGCTGGAGAGTAAATGTAACAATATATATATATATATATATATATATATATATATATATATATATATATATATATATATATATATATATATATATATATATATATATATATATGTATGTATATATATATATACACACACACATATATACATACACACATATACATATATATATAAATATATATGTATTCCCACATACAGATCTTTAGTTTACCCTCAAAAATAGCAGACAGATGGCGGCTCTTTCGTTCTTTTGAGGAGATTAAAATAAATATGTAAATATTTGCAGAGTCGCTTTACTTTTGCCTGAGAAAAAAACAACTAAAAGCATAAATTAAAGATCAAAACAGCTGCTGGGATTGGACTGTTCCAGCTTCAATTTAAATAATATCAACAACTGGAGCAGAAAGTGAAGAGAAGCTCGGATTAGAAATGCAGATGACGAGATGCACTTTTATTTAGCGTGTGTAGGAGGACAGAGTGTGAAACACACTTGGTCTCTTCCTACACACCCACACACATGAAAGGCACACCGCTAAACTCTGAATCATTCACCTCTTCACTGTCCTATTTTCCACACGCATACATCAGCCTCTTACAGCTGAATGAAGCTGAACACAGCCTGTGAATGTGCAGTTCCACTGAGCGACCACAGGAGGGAGCTCCAGGCTTTTCAGTGGGGGTCATCTCATGTTTTGAGGAGGAGAAGATGAGAGGGCTTCAGGGTGTGAATGTTTTCAACAGTTTTACCCACATTTCAACTCTGCACTGTCAACACTGACATTCCTCTGAACTGAATGAAGCTCTTTGACTAAACCCACTGATCAAGTTTTTTTTTGAGTTGGTAAAATAATCTACCTGGACCTTGGAGCCTAGTTCCTCTGGTGAAACAGCAGGTGGAGGAGCTGGGGTCCACTAAAGGATAAAGGAATACCGTCTTAGTGTGAAAAATCATTTGGTTGGCCTGAGCTCTCTGTTTGAGACGAAGAGGAAGGGGAATATGGTGAAGGGCAAACGGTTTTCTCTCACTCCGTTTATATTCTGGGTCACGTCATGCTACAAGCTGCTCAACACTCCCTCCTCTTCATCATCTTCCTCCTCTTCTCTCTAAATATCTCTCTGTCTCTCTGCCATCTGGACATTCTGAGCCTGTAGCATCTTGTTTCTGTGCCTCTTCTCTGAAGGTTTTTTTTTTTTTTAATGGGGGGGGGGGGGGGGGGGGGGGGGCGTTTAAAGTCCTGCTTGCTGGCGTTTTCCTCCAAATACCCTCCTGATTTGTAACTGGTAACATAAAAAAATTAAACACTATCACAATCTAAGCAGAATTTGGACTACAAACTGCAGCAATACTGACAGAGCATCTCAGGCTGTGTTTACAATAAAAGCAATAAATAAATAATATTAATCAAAGAAGAACATCTTTCATAATGTCCACGGCTCCGCTGCTTGTCATTAAGTGGTACAGAGGTGGTCGAGATCCATTTATTATCCATAATCATTCACCATAAGTCATCTGGATGCTCCCTGAATCAGCTGACAGAGGGATCCAAACAGTGTGTTGGTTCAGGCTGAAGCTAGTGTGAAAGTGTACAGTAGAAACGTCAGCTCACCAAAGCACGCCCATGTTATTGCCCAAGGACCTCAAATTCTCCATGACTGTGGCGGAACAGAGTTTATATTTCCTCCTCTTAGCTCTCACTTTAGCTCCATCTTTTAAACCCTGCCGTCTCCTCCAGGACTACAGGCCTCGGCTTGGGCAGTAGAACTGAGGCCAATTCTCCAATAATGAGAGTAAAATGAGATGAAAAAGCCACACGCAGGCTTGACAAGACAAGACTTAAAAAGCAAAGGTAACCACATTTTCCAAGGATAAACACAAAAAGCAATGAATATTGACTTTGGATGATTGAATCCTTAAAAAAACAGCAGGAGCTGATATAACAGGCTGTTACACAGTAACTGTTCACATCTGAAGGGTATCCAATCAGGTTAGTATACTATCAAAGACTGGCTGATTGCCTTTTTAATTACAATTGATTAAACGCTCCTGGCCTTTGCTTACATAAACCCGATTCCAAAGAAGATGGGACGCTGTACAAAGTGTACATTAAAACAATGCAAATATATGCAAATCTCATAAATCCTTTTATTTATAGCATAACACAGAAAAAATATTTTAGCTCAATTTGAATATGATGGCAGCAACGGGTCTCAAAAACCTTGGGTTTATTGCACTGTAGCATCTCAATTTACATCATATATGTAGTAACATCGTATTTTAGCAACAGTCCATAAAATTTGGGGAACTGAGGAGAGCAGCTGCTGGACTGACTGATACAGGATTGTAGCTGCTAAACAGCTTCTTCTTTGTTGTATTTTACATTTCAGAACGTGTGGAAAGATTGTAATTGGTGAAAGATCCTCTACTATGAAGCCACGCTGCTGTAATACTTCCAGTTTAGCATTGTCTTGCTGAAATATGAAGGACTTTGCCGACACAGGTGTCGTCTGGATGGGAGCACGTCTTGCTCTAAAACCTGTATATACATTTCTGCTGCTATCGTACCATCAGAGATGCGCACCTGTGAACTCACTGCTGATAACAAGTCGGATGGTTCCTCTCCTCTTTAGTTCCACTTTTGATTTGTCTGGCCATACAACACTTTTCCATTTTGCCTCAGTCAGTGTAAATGAGATCAGAAGTCATTTTCATATGTATGAAGAGGAAGAAACCATTCTTAAAACTGGCACAAAAAAATGATAGTAGTCACATGTTTAAAAACACAAGTATTCAAAGACTGATCACATGCAGTCTGTGCATGCATCTGCACTTGAAGTCACTCACACAAGGTGATGATTGGTCACTAATGAGGTCAGGCGCACTGACGATGGTAGCATGATGTCATTCTCCCTGAGGCCTGAACCCATTACGGACCATTAGTCATGATCTTATCACGCTTTCACATAAGGGGCTCATGTAGAAATGTTGTGCTTCAAAAAGAGTTTTAGGAAGCCACTGAAAGATAACTAATGATGCTCTCCTTACAACAGCAAACACAGAGCGCAGCACCTCAAAGACACAAGTCAGATAGCTTACAGTGTGAAAGTTAGCATCAACAGACCGAATCCCTGTACTTTTAAGATCAGCATCAGTACACTTGAAGCGTTTTTTATATAGCGAGGGCACAAAAGGGAAACACATGTAAAATGTTACAAGAGTGAAATGAAAATGAGTCAGACTTAAACACTGAAAGTGGTGAGAAAGTGAAATTTAAAGAGTCTCTGAGGGTTAGTAACAGATTTGTGAACATTCAAGAGTTATTACAGCGAGTGTGTGAACAGCTCACAGCTAAGAGTCGCCGCAATATATCAGAGCCTTTTATGGACCAAACGACTAAAATGCAGCTCTCTTCTGGGCCGCACAAAAATAACTTCTAGCTCTGTGAGCGCCTTCCTCGACACACTGCATTTTCACATCCCCTTTAACCCAACCTTAAACATTATAGCTAAATGACCCAGCCAAACTTGACTGTTAATCCACGTGTGAACCCTGTCCTAAAGTCACAACCAGGCAAAACATGTCCACACTTTGTGGTCTACAGTTGAAACTGGTGCTGATGAAGATAAACAAAATATGACACGGCTGTGATCCATCTACTATCTTGGACTCTATTCCAGTGGAAGTAGGATACCCCTTTAGGGACCATTATCTGACGCTTGAAATATAGGAACCGAAAATAGACGCACACGAAACCCAGACTCATTGATACTTCATACATGCACAGACACACGCATACATCTCCAATTGTATGCGTGTGTGTGTATCAGACTTTCCTAATACGGTCTCTGATGCTGCGAGCCATGTGATGGTAAGACTTAAGACATTTTAACTCACAACACATGCAGGCAGTGTCACGACAAAGCCGACACAAAACAGAACTGTTCCTTCTGCAGTGAAGTATGAGAACAGAAGTGAAAACAAATGCTCGGATTCTTTGTATTAACGCATTAAAAAAAACCCTAATAACAACATTTTTTTCCATTTTGCTCAAGTGCAAGAAGAACAACTTCAGTAAGATGTAAGGTCCACCAGTAACAGGTTTACTCAGTGTGCCCAGCTCAGTGCATATGCAGCAGAGCAGACAGCTTTGCCAAGATACACTATATTATACACTACAGTGCAAGAACTTACACTCACCCATTCAAACCACTGAATTCAGGCGTTCCAATCACTTCCATGGCCACAGGTATAGAGAATCGAACACCTAGGCATGCAGACTACTTCTACAAACATTTATGTTAGAGTCAAAAAGTCTGCCCTGACCATCATGGACTTTCCTCCACAAAAATCAAACTCATTCAGCATTTATGAAAGCACTTGAGGACTGGGGAAGCTATGTATGCCTGACAAGAAGCTCTTTAGAACACTGCCAGATCAAACTCAGTCCAGCAAACATGCATGTTCAGGCAAACAGTGGGTACCTGTGAGTGAACTGCAGGGTTGTGCATATTGCGTAATCTCACATTTCTCCCATGTGGGCAAATTTCCCCCCAGGTTAGCCACCTGTGGATCACATGTGGATCCTGCACTGTGGAGCCAAAGGTGTCAGACTACTAGACCCCAGTTTGTAAGGCACTGAGGTTTTCATTTGAATCAGCAAGCTACATTTGATGATTCTCAGTCATTAGACACTCACTTATATAGAAGCAACAAAACACTTGGTTTGTTACAATAGCTATTTTCTTAGAAATGTAAATTTCAGACCTTCTAGATCTTCTACACAAGCCAGCTGCAGTCGCACGCACAAATTATGGCATCAGCTCTAACTTCTACCACGTGCGCCTGCTAGTCCACAGCCACCACACACACACGGGAACAGCTGGAGATGAAAGCAGAGTGCGGTGAAGCTCGTCTTTGATCACAGTCTGCTGTTTCGACACACAAACGTATGCACGCGCGCGTGCATGCAGAGCCGCTAATCTGAAACACCCTAACATGTGGTCTGAGGCAAAGAAACACACAGTGGCAGTGAACGAGAGAAATGAAGAGAAAGCTGTGACAGAATTTCAAAGGAAAGGAAGCTGCTGTCCCCATTCGCACCAACGAGAGGAGCCAGTGAGTCGCAGCTTGATGAGATGGCAATAAAGTTTCTTAAAACCACAGGTGAACACAAACTCAGACACTCTGTGTCAAAAGGTTGTCCAAAATGCTGTCGTCAAGATTAAAAAATAAATAAAATTAAAAAAAACTCAGCTTGTTTGCAGTTTAAATGTCTGCACGTTCAGATGCCTGCTGACAGCCCAACACCACATCATCAGACATTACTGCTTGTTCTTTAACTGAGGAGGAAAACTGAAGGAGGCCACAGCTCCTTTACTCCTTTTTTCTTTTACAATCGTGCTAACTCTAAAAGATTATAAAAATTATTTGTGACATATTTCTGCAGGTACAACAAGCAAATACTTTTTTTGAGGTACTGTGCTCAACAAATTTATCAGACCACACAAATATTTAAGAAAGAACAAATCAAAAACTTGTTTAAAACTAATAAATATATTGTCAGTTATTTCCCAAATAGCTGAGACTTTTTTCCCCAAAATTTGAGCCGGTACACTGGACTGAGAAGTGAGAACTACAGGAAGCAACATTAAGGGGGGTACACAGTCCCACAGTGAGAGTTGCTATGCCAACAGCTACAGAGAGTGGTGGAGGCAGCAGAGAACATCGCTGCCAAGAGCCTTCCTGCCACTAAGGACAACGTAAGACTCAGAGCATTATCAAGGATCACAGCTAGATTGAGAACAATCTGTTCAGAGATTTCCTTCATCAAAAATAAAAAAACATACCCAATGTCTCATTCAACACCATTGTCTTCATGCCTGGATGGCTTCCACAGCACAGCCGCTGTTTTTCAATATCTCTCTGCAACCTGCGATGTGCCTCCTCGATAGCCTCTAGTGTGCTAAAACGGTCACCCTTATATTATTGCACTAAAAGCTCAGTGGGGAAAACATTTCGGTTTGAAATAAAAATAAAAATGTAAAAAGCACAACTTAGAAAAGAAAAACAGTACAGAAAAATACAAAAATATCCTGGAATTCCCTTTAGTTTTAGTCTTTTTTATCAGCACAACCAGGCTGTGAATGGTTAGCATGTCATGACTGGGATTAAAGGACCTTCACATGTGTATCAATAATGCTTATTCTGACAAATATAAAGCCTTGTTACAACTAAAAACTAAAACTGAACCTAACAAAACTAAACTAAAAGAAAACCTAAATTTAAAAAGTTAATGAAAAATACAAAACTATAGCAACGCTGTTCAGATGGAGAGAAGCTGATGTGTGCACTCATGGCTGTGAAAGTTTGAAGGCTGTGGTGAAGTCAGAGTTGACAGTTATATAGTCATAATGGGGTTTCCATGGAGTGACAGAACAAGAGCAACTGTGCTGGAAATGGTTCCTTTACGTGCACTGGAGGTGACTGCGAGAGGAGATCGCCCAAATTCAAATCAGGTTGGTTTTTCATTTTTAATGGTACTCTGAAGGAACTCTGAAAATAAACCTGGTATAGATCAGTAATTCCCAATGATATAACCTTAATAAATTAGTTAATTTGCTTATCGTTTCCAGGACGCGGGGGCTATGACAGCTGTCTTAGCAATGACTCTGAAAACCAATTCTGATATGCTCACTTTTTGTGAGTGCTGCTGGTGTTAAATAAAATGATACGATATGACATAGGATGGTAAACAAGTTGTGGACTAATGAACAGAAAAACAACAGACAAAAGACTAAATGCAAAATGTTTTTTTGTTTTTTAAAACACATTTAAAGACCACCTTTAAAGTTAAAGACCAGTAATGACAGGCTTTTCTGGCTTTGAAGAGAAAACGGTCCCTACCCAGGGTTTGTCAGCAGACAGCTCAGCCCAGATGTGTGTCATCTGGCCAATTAGCAGATAAAGCGGGACCTACCCCGGTTGTGATTGCCTCCGTCGTCATGGCTACGAGGTGTATCTCTATGGAGGGGCGAGGCCTGTGGGAGGAGGGAGGGGTCGAGACAGGAAGGCGGGGGCGAGCAGGGCAGCGAGGGTGGAGCTACAACCAGGCGGGTGGGAAGTGGGAAGTGTTCAGAGACGCAGGAGGTGGGGGGTGTGTGTAGTGCAAGGAAGGTAGTTGGAGGAGGTGGTGGTGGTAGGGTGAGCATCAAGGTGAACCAAGTACAGCAAGGCAAAGTTCATTCCACGAAAAACACACCCCGAAAAACAGCAAAAATCACCAGGAGAAAGTGTGAATTAGTTTTCAGGAATCAATGAAGCAGGTATTGATTCAAAAATGCAGGCAGGTCAGATTAAATGAGTGTTTATGTGATTTTTAACATCAAAGGTCATGCAGGAAAAATGAAAGTGCCACAAAAAAGGCAAAAAACAAACAAAAAATAAATCAGAAAAGGTAAAAAAAGGTGAAGCAAAGAAATAGAATGAGATGACAAGACACAAAACAAAACAGCACAAAACAAAATAAAGATTAGTGGCATTTCACATTACAAATCACTCTCACATGCTGTTAGCATCATGTTAGCTTCATTAGCGGTTAGCATCATTTCACACTGGTAACAGCAAACAAAAGCTGGATGGTTGCCAACTATAATAAAGCATGGGGCAGAAGCTTTCTATCATTCTGCAAATAAAGCTGATGAGCAGGGGCCACAAGCTGCCACAACATGACTGCTGCTGCTTCGCTTTAAGCTAATGACTAAGTTCAGGGTTTCCAGCGGTGTATCTGATATGCCTGTGTTGGTGTTGTTCAATATTGTTTGTCCAGGATCAACTGGACCAGTCACATTGTTATGATGTCATAGCATTGCAATGTTCAGGAAAAAATGCCTTAGTTTGTATAAGACTCTGTATAAGATTCTGGAACAAATGGTAAGCATTTCAAGTTGTTAATTTATACAAACTAATAAATATATTACCAAATTAGGTTTGCTGTTAGTCAAATTTAGGTATACATGTTTTTCAAAGCATTAGCTGAACGCTCAAACAATGTCAATTTTAATGTTTATCCAGGACCAACATTATTATGATGACGTTTATAGCACTGTATTAAAGCTGACACCCTTTTAGGGCCTTAGAAGAAAAATAATTAAGTGTGTTTGCTTTTTCACCCACCTGTAGAAAGTTTTGCTTTTAAGGTTTTTAAAGCCAAATAAAGCCATGTAAAAGAAAGACAATTTCCTACACTCTTGTTTAACCAATGTGAATTATATCAATTAGAATGTTGAGCTCTAGGCTAAGCTTAAATTAAAACTACATAAGCTACAAACTGTATGACTAGAGCAACAGAGCTCATGTCAAAATCAGGTGTTCATCATACACTCAGACTGTGTTTTTTTTTTTTTTTCAGAAACCAGCATAGTAAATGCCATTAAATCATCACAGTGTGGTAACTGAAAGTATACTCTGTCCAGAAAAAAAACCCCAATTTGTTAACCTGTACATCTGGTACTCCAGTTAACCTGGTCCACTATCTCAGCTGACTCACCCGAACGAGGTTTCAGTCCAAAGGGTGGGCTGGAGAAGGATGGAGGTCCGCTCACTGGAGATCTGTCATTTCGCTACAACAACAAAAAAAAATTAAAGTCAGTCCTATTTTAGTCAATTTAATGAAAAAATGCTGGACACTCTTGATCCTGTGCTTCATGTGCAGTTTTCAATGACACAGACTTATGAATGACTCCACAGAGAGAGATAAAGTACACAGAAACACATTCACTCCTGTGATGAACCTGAGATACTAACAGGAGCTCAGTGACCTAAAGTTGAACTCAGAACAACACTCCACTCAGTTCCTACCTCCTCTGCCTTCAACCATCACTCAACTCATATGGCGAGCAGAAACACAGATACAGCAGACTAGCTTAGTGTCAGCACCAACACTCCAGAGATGTGTAATTCAATAAAATTGAAGAGGTACATATTCTTTTCCAAAGACTGTTTTATTGTTATTTAAAAGAAAATCCTACGTGGATTTTACTTCGTCTTCCATATTTTCACCTGGTAATAACATATGATCTGAATTTGCATTTCTTATGTGAACAATAGCAGTTTAAAATATATGCAGAACACACTGCAATATATATCTTCTTTGATTTCCATTTGTTCTAAATACAATGCTGCTTACAGCCCTGTACAAAGAGTGATGACCATCAAAGCAGAAACCCACTGCACTCATAGTGTCACAGGTTTGCTGTTGTAAACATTAAGTTAGCTAGCTAAACACAAGAAAACATGTTAACATAATGGAGAAAACAAAGAACAATTAATTGTGACAAAACAGGATAACATTTTAGACAACATCCCTAAGTTTTGCAAATGTAAACAGACCTTGCCCAAAACACCCCAACACCCCGTAACATAAACTTAATGGTACATTCAATTCAGTGTCTTCCATACAGAAACCTATCATTCCTAATCTAATTTGAGGAAATATGGTATGTTTTACAACAGAAATATATTCAATTTTTCAATTGAATTCAATTTTTTTTTATTTGTAACCATTGTCAAATTACAACAACGGCTGCCTCAAGGCACTTTATGGTAAAGACCCTACAATAATAGAAAGAAAAAGGAAAAAAAGCAATAGAAAGACAAATTCTGGTATTACTGTTTTAAGCATTGGATGTTTTAACCGATGCTTTACCCAGAAATAAATAAATATAAAAAAATAAAGTCTTGTTGTTAATCCAATAAATAGTAAACATCATAATATATAGTTCATGAAATTACAAAAATAACCCTGAAACAGTGTTAATTATAAAACAAACAAAACACAGAGACCTCAAGTCACACAGCCACTTCAGCAGATGAATGTTGCACACTAACATGGGAGAGAGAAAACACCAGCCACTTGTTTTTCTACTGTCCACTCGTAAACCCACCTTCAGTTTAGCCAGTTAGTAATTTCCCAAGAAAGCCTGTGAGTAACTGGTGAAAGATTGAGACTCGCATGTAGCAACAGAGAAACACGTTCCCTCTCTGTTCACATGTGGATCAGGCTGCTGGATGAAATGCGACATGTGAAAAGCTCGGGAGAGGTGTGATCGGCAGCTAACACAGCAAACAGACACACGACCGTTGGATCACTGCGAAGCACGACCGTAGACAGCTCACTCGGAGGACAGAGACTACATCCAGAGGTCTGGTGCTACGTTTACCTTGATCGACATATGCCACTCATACTCGCGGCACGCAAGCTGGGCTTCAAACCTGGCCTTTTCTAGAATCATCTGTCTCTTCTTCTGGAACTCACAGCCACCTTCGTCCATGTGCTGCTACAGGACGCATCAAAGGTTTCAGCTGTAAGTATTTTCTCTTACTAGCATACCTACAGGTTTAACTTATCTAGGAACGCACAACACTTTTCCACCTGCTGAGCTCTACCAGTTGAGGATAGTCATTAATACATTTTTTAGATAAGAGAGAGGTGTCTTTGCAAACTGGACCACCTAGTGGTAGTGGATAGGACTTGAAATACTATAAGAAAAGGCCAGAAAAAGGTTTCTTCATTTCTAGTCTCTCTCTATATATATATCACATAGTATACTATAATTATGCCTTCAGTATATTAGGGGGTCTTTAGCCCTCTAAATGACTCTACATGTTCTGCTTGGATGGCTCAGGGATCATGAAGGAAAAATGAAGGAGAGTTTGAACATTATTTGGCTGCAAGTACCAATTCTTTCCTCTAAAATGTTTATACCAAAATAACATTTTCATCTGTTGAAACTTCCTCTGGTGCATGTGTCAAAGAGAAGAGCCAGCAGGCATTTCCCGAAAGTTCTCATTAATAAAAATCACTGCCACCTGCTGACCCAGAAATCCAACAAAAAACCAAAAACAAAACAAAAAGCTCAAAATCCAAGTTTTAGCAGAACTCTTCAGACGCAGTGAATGTTGCTATTTTATTATAAATTACTGGCCAACAAACTGGAGTTTGAATCAACCTGGAAGTCCTAAGAGACTAAGAAACATGTATGCCATGTATGTGTGTTAGAGGTAAAGAGCTCTAAAGAGCTCATACTGTACCTTTGGTGTTGTGGCGCCGTCATCACTGTCCTGCCCGCTAAGGAGAAAAAAAAAAGGAAAATAAGGGCAAGTGATCTACTTTACCATAACCCTACATAAAACAGTGTACAGAATCAGAACTACATTTATCTTCAGGAACAACCATATTGGCCCAAATACAAGAAAAGACATATATTTTATGTTTTTCAGACTTTAGGTTTAGAAGCATCTTAGGAACAAGATGGCATTCAACTGTCTTCTACAAAGATGCATGATGAATTCTTTGTAATAGCCATTTTTTCAGCCTATTTACAGCAAAGGACTACAGATGAAAAGTAGCCTTTTTTGCTAATTCTGCCATATTAAGATGAATATGTTCACTAATATACACTGTACCTTTTAAATGAATAAATTCAATTCAAACTTAAAATTGTGAGACAGTTGGTCCTGTTTAATTAGCCCAGTTCAACTTGCAGGACTTTCTGATCATGTCTAGAATATTTACTTAGGCTATCGATTGAATGTTAATAAAATGATAGCTGTCACTGACTGTGGGCTGACAGAGAAGATGATACAGAGTAATCAAGTCTGACATACAAGACACACTGATGGATTTTTTGTTGTGTTCATACACCACTCTTCATTCAATCATTACTCATCATTAATCTGTTGCTCTCTTCCACAGCGTGTCTTGGTCCCATCTCCCTCCCCTCACCCCAATGGCTCCCCTCCCTGAGCCTGGTTCTGCCGGAGGTTTGCTTCCTGTTTTATATCAAAGCCCTTTCTCATAGGGGGTCATCTGTTGTTTGGGGTTTTCTCTGTATTGTCTTAGGATCTCCACCTTATAAAATAAAGCACCTAGAGGCAGCTGTTGTTGTGATTCGCTGCTATATAAATAAAACCGAACTGAATTAAATAGAGGTAGAATGCTTTCGGAACTAAAAAAAAAGATTTTTAACACAAAAACATTTCTCCCCTCAGTCCATCAGGCCAAAACCTTTTCCACAGTCATAATACAAGTAGTCTTAAACGCAATCTTACTTGAGTGACTCGTCCACTGTGACCATCTCCACTGGATAGAGCTGGACTCCAGACAAATCTTCCTCTGTGTTCACCCTGATGCACAAAACACAATAGTAGAGTGCTGGCTTACAAATGAGAAAAACAAACAAAAAACAAAAACATGACTTCAGTCAAGTTTAATTCTCTCTTGGTTTAGCCATCAAGTACGTTCAGCAGTGGTAACATAGTGCTGCAGATATGAATTATTACTCAGCAAAGGGAAACACAGACTATGGATGCTCTTATAGACTCACTGTGGTTGTCACTTAGCTCTAACTAATACTCAGCTGTTGGTGTTTTTCACCTGCTGGGGTCCTGCAGCAGTTCCACAGCCTCTTTTAGCTGGTTGATCATGTCGATGTGGAGCTCTGTGCCCCCTGTGACTTTTGACCTGCAGCCACAAAGATAGAAATGAGAGTCATGTATATGTACAGTGTATTTACACGGGTGATGATGGTGCCATATCATAAAATCACAGCTGGTAAAATCCCTCAGGAGATACTTGTAGATTCTAAATTGACATCAATCAACAGAAAGAAACACAAAAAAAAAATCACTACTGATTTTGAATGATGCTGCAAAAAGATACTGAATAACACGTGCTAATAAAAGTAGAAGAAAAATATCTAATTATGACATACAATACAATAATCTACCAATAAATGAGGAGAAACTAAACATGAGTCACGAAGTGGAAATCGAAACGACACTATGCTCATGAACTTACGTTTGTTGTGTTGACCAGTGAGAGTCTTCTTCTATCCTGAGGGGCTCGTCGAAGTCTGCTGCCGTCCTACCCTGCAAAGACAAGCGTACGCAAATCAGCAACAGCTGCAGAAATCACATGATCCACAGTCCGGCTCAGAGACGTTACCACTTTCTCCTCCGCACAATTAGAAAACAGAGTCCTTTTTCTTCATCCATTCCTTCCATTCTTTATGCTTTTCTTGTTTCTTACTCTTTTCTAACAGCAAGTCTTTATTCTGCAATTTGACTGTAGAATACTTTGGTATACAGAGGAGTTCACGGCCAATTCAATGACTAGAAGCAATGTGCAACTGGAAAATAACATCGGCAGAGGTAAAAACTGAGTTTTGATGATGTGAAACCAGTTTGTACTTTTAACTTGAAATAAGCCAAAAAAAAGGTGGATGAACTCCAATACTAAGTAGATCTGGCTCTCTTCATGACAATTCAAGTAAAACTTTTAAGTCTAAAAGGAATTTTAATTGAGATTAACATAAAGTGACAGTTTATGCTGCAGGCTCCATTTAAACAAACCGCACGAGCCTAAAACGACAGGCAGCGTAACTAATGCTGGAATAAAGTAACCCAGTGAATATAATAGTTTTACATAACCTCGATCAGAGAGAGGCATTATGCATGAAGTGAACCCTTTACTGCATCAATTTTTAACTGAAGCACTCAGAGGTGTGCAGACGCAACACAACACGAGCTCTTGCCTTGATGTAGTTGATGAAGCGAGTGCTGAGAGAAGAGTCTCTGTTCTGGTCTCTCAGGGCTTCTGTAGGGCTCTCCTCAATCAGCTGCACCGAGTCAGAGTTTGGGTCTGCTGAAATGAAGGAAACATGAACTCTCAGTTTTAAGCTGAAGTGTAGGGTCTGCACCACAGGTTTGATAGAATATGAAAAATATGGGCACAAAAGCACAACTCCCATGAAAGTGAACCCACGAAGGATTCTAATTACCTGTATAACCAAAGTTATAAAGGGACTTATAAACGTCACAGCTCCATCAATTTTAGTCAGTCATGCATAACGCAGCACAGTTTTTGTCCATGTGTTTACACTCATTCAAACAGATTCACTTTTAAAAATATCAAAGTTATTATCAATGTGCAAGAAATAAAACGCAGATACAAACACAGTCTGATCACAGCTCACCAGTCACAACTAAAACAGCCAATCAACAGCTGAAACATACAGTGGGGCAAAAAAAGTATTTAGTCAGCCACCGATTGTGCAAGTTCCCCCACTTAAAATGATGACAGAGGTCAGTAATTTGCACCAGAGGTACACTTCAACTGTGAGAGACAGAATGTGAAAAAAAAATCCATGAATTCACATGGTAGGATTTGTAAAGAATTTATTCGTAAATCAGGGTGGAAAATAAGTATTTGGTCACCTCAAACAAGGAAAATCCCTGGCTCTCACAGACCTGTAACGTCTTCTGTAAGAAGCTTTTCTGTCCCCCACTCGTTACCTGTATGAATGGCACCTGTTTGACCTCATCATCTGTATAAAAGACACCTGTCCACAGCCTCAACCAGTCAGACTCCAAACTCCGCCATGGCCAAGACCAAAGAGCTTTCGAAGGACACCAGGAAAAGAATTGTAGACCTGCACCAGACTGGGAAGAGTGAATCTACAATAGGCAAGCAGCTTGGTGTGAAAAAATCAACTGTGGGAGCAATCATCAGAAAATGGAAGACATACAAGACCACTGATAATCTCCCTCGATCTGGGGCTCCACGCAAGATCTCATCCCGTGGGGTCAAAATGATCATGAGAACGGTGAGCAAAGATCCCAGAACCACACGGGGGGACCTGGTGAATGACCTGCAGAGAGCTGGGACCAAAGTAACAAAGGTCACCATCAGTAACACACTACAACGGCAGGGAATCAAATCCCGCAGTGCCAGACGTGTTCCGCTGCTGAAGCCAGTGCATGTCCAGGCCCGTCTGAAGTTTGCCAGAGAGCACATGGATGATACAGCAGAGGATTGGGAGAATGTCATGTGGTCAGATGAAACCAAAGTAGAACTTTTTGGTATAAACTCAACTCGTCGTGTTTGGAGGAAGAAGAATACTGAGTTGCATCCCAAGAACACCATACCTACTGTGAAGCATGGGGGTGGAAACATCATGCTATGGGGCTGTTTTTCTGCCAAGGGGACAGGACGACTGATCCGTGTTAAGGACAGAATGAATGGGGCCAAGTATGGTGAGATTTTGAGCCAAAACCTCCTTCCATCAGTGAGAACTTTGAAGATGAAACGAGGCTGGGTCTTCCAACATGACAATGATCCAAAACACACCGCCCGGGCAACAAAGGAGTGGCTCCGTAAGAAGCATTTGAAAGTCCTGGAGTGGCCTAGCCAGTCTCCAGACCTCAACCCCATAGAAAATCTGTGGCGGGAGTTGAAAGTCCGTGTTGCTCGGCGACAGCCCCAAAACATCACTGCTCTTGAGAAGATCTAAATACCAGCTACTGTGTGTGCAAACCTGGTAAAGACCTATAGTAAACGTTTGACCTCTGTTATTGCCAACAAAGGTTATGTTACAAAGTATTGAGTTGTATTTTTGTTATTGACCAAATACTTATTTTCCACCCTGATTTACGAATAAATTCTTTACAAATCCTACCATGTGAATTCATGGATTTTTTTTTCACATTCTGTCTCTCACAGTTGAAGTGTACCTCTGGTGCAAATTACTGACCTCTGTCATCATTTTAAGTGGGGGAACTTGCACAATCGGTGGCTGACTAAATACTTTTTTGCCCCACTGTATTTATGAGTGTCAGCAGGCACATCTCCATCACATAAATTGGCACAGAACGTGTTCAGTCCTATGGGTGAAACTGTGTGCATGCACTACAGAAGTATAAATTGAGGAAAAAGAAAGCTACTTTAACCTTGTTTGGGGACAAAGCCGCCAAACCTTTGAACCACTACTTCAAATTATGGCTGTCTCTCCTTGCACTTAGACAAGGATTTCAAAAGAACTGTTCGAATATCTGCCCGGAGCCGTTGCCAAGACAGATGTCGAGTGGCAGAATGTGCAGGAGAAGTGATTGGAGGAAAGCAGGTCAGGTGCGTGAGTCAGCCCTTAAGTCAGCTCTTAAAACCTTTGAGAATTTTTTTCCCAAATTTTTTGTGTTTGTTTAAATTTCATTCATTTTCTAAACTTTTCCCAAGAAAATTGGCGATAAATAATAAAAACCACAGCAGGAGCTTTCTGCTATTTTAAAAACAACACATTTGTCAAATATATAATATGTAAAACATCTTTGTGACGCCAGGATTCAGGATTTGTTTGGAAATATAACCTAGACGGCCCTCTTTTCACTGATCTCAGTTCAGTAAATGTGACCCTCCATCAGCTCTAACCTAATTAAGGCTGATTGAAGTCTATTTAAACTGTGTCTGGGGAGCTGCTGCTGTTCTTTAATAGAGTTCAACAGCCCAGATACTTTTAGACACACAGCTGACAGGTTAGAAAAGCAAAACTACTAAACCCTCAGTTTGTACACTGCTGAACCACATCGCATGGCAGGGCTCGTACGGGATCTTCTGACTTGCAGATGGTGCTGAGCACTGCTTCATGCTGCATGACCAAATCCATAATAATAATTGTGCAAGTCTGTTGATTACTTCACTCTTTCCTCTTTTCCATAATCATTGACTGAATCACTCAATGTGCATTCTCAAATTGGTTATGCTTTTTTCTCAACGGAGTCAAGTCCAGATGATGTTTATGCTCCCAAAGCATGAGTAATAAGAGCGCACGTGCACACACTATTCATTCACATGAATCCGGGCTGTCCAGAGAGTTTAACCAGGTGACAATAGATAGCATAATACAGTCTGTCTACCATCGCCACACTCTGTGTGTGTGTGTGTGTGTGTGTGTGTGTGTGTGTACCTGTCAGAGAGCTGATGTGTTCACTCGAGTCGTCTTTGCCGATTCCCTCCTCTGTGATGTGACTCATTGGCACATTAAGGCTCAGACTGTCTTCATCTGACGGCTGAAACAAACAATGAAAAGGCTTCAGAGCTGAAACAAAACTGTGAGAACCTCAACACACGAACACAACAACTGATGAGTGTTAAAAGTGTAAAAGTTCTCAGTTGTAGTTCATTACTTTTCTCGTAGTTTTGGGTCAGGAAAAGCATATCAGTTACAAATTAGAGTTTATAATTTCAGTTTCACAGACCTGGAGCGAGCTGCTGCCTTGAACAGCTTTCTATCTCAACAATGACCAAAAATGTGAATTAGTAACAAAGAAAAAATGTGTTCATTCTAAAATGAAAAGGAGAGCTCTGACTCCCACTGATGTGACGTGACGTCAGTTTACAGAATCCTACAAAATTCCTCTGCACTGCACGGATAAAGACTACGAGAGACAGAAAAACTTTTAGCTTATCAGTTCAAATGAAGAAAAACTTCAACTAAACGTTAAGTTGCCCCTAATTACAAGATGAGGCCAAAGTGCCTCCGCTCTAACAGTATTTCATTTCAAGACCAAATCCAGAAGAATCTCAAATTCAAAGTCAAATATTAAAATTTTCAGTTATTTGTCATTTATTTCAACTTTGTATTAATTCATCTTAAATGCTCTTTAACAATTTACTGTTAAATGTAACAATTCATTTTTTGCCATTTTTCACAATCATTTGCTCACAAGTCCACAAAAGAAATAACAATTTGCAGAAAAAGTGAGCGACGTCTAAACGGGTCCGTCTTTTAATGTCACCGCACTCACTCAGATACACCGACTTACAGAGGAAAAAAAGATGAGCTGGTGTGATTAGAAAATGAGGATTAAAGGAGTAAAGATGAGTGTATTAAGTACATGTCTAACACATATTTGTGCATGGATACATACACACACATAACTATACACCTATATTTGAACATGTTACAGTCATATTGGTACAAATGTACAAAATCCCCCCCACACACACAGACACACAGATGCAGAGACACACACACACACCTCAGTAGCAGACAGTCTCTTGTCTCCGTTGTCGCTGCCGACTCCTGAGTCACTGTCCTGCTTCTTCTGCTGCTCCATGTCTTCCACACTGCAGACACAAGACACAGGTCACACACCTGACACACACACAGGAGGCAGGTGTGTGTGTGTGTATGCACAGGCGAGACAAAGAGCAAGAGAGCCACAATGACACAGAGAGGGAGATAGAGAGAGAATGCTCCCCCTCCCCTCTCTGTTTCTCATGCTGCGTTCACACTGCTGTGTAAATTCTGATTGGCTCTTTCGATTTAACCTTTAACTGCTGTCATGAAAGTTTCAGGGCATCTACAGGTGTAAGCCGGTTAAGCAAAACCTTTTTTTAACGTCACTGCAATCGACATTTAAACATAAAACCTACAACCGAAGTACACAGACCACAGCAAACAAAGTAAAGCCTTCATCGTCCTCACTTCCATCACTGTACTGCATGTCTGCATGTACCCTCTCCCAGGCTTGAAGTATTCTTCAGGAATTTATTTAGTATTTTTATGCATCTTCTCAGCATTCTTTAACTTTACACATGTAAAGACAGCCAAATGTGTAATGAGGAGAAATTCTTGAGGTGACAGGACTAAAGAGAGACCCATCTGAACCACCAGTAGTACGGCTCAGCCTGCTATGTATACACCCCTATGGCATCAGTTTGAAAATCCTACATTACCTTCTTCTCGAGTTATCGAGATCGAGTTATCGATTTTCAGAAAACTTGAACTTTGACCTTTCACTTTAGGTTCATGTCACAGAGATTCAGAGTAGTCTGAGATGATTTGTAAACGTGCCTGTGTTATTGATTTCAAGCTCATTCTGGAGTTATCGGGTTCACAAGATTTCAATAAAACTTGAACTTTGCAATTCAATCGTGTTCAAGATTTTTTTTATGTAGACACACCTATGGTATCAATCTGAAGCTCCTACACTGCATCATTCTCAAGTTATCTCATTCACAAATTTAGGTTAGGTTTTCACTCTGCCTGCCCGGCCCGACAAGAATACTCCATCAGCCTTTTACAGCTGAGGGGTAAAAACTTATGTACAAAGTTTCTGAACCGTAGGACGCAAAATGTAATTTAGGACCTTAAACAATCCAATGTCACATGTTTTTTCACTGCCAAGCTTTCTATTAAGCCCCATGGATGGCATGAAGTTCCTATACTTAATCCTTCATTGATTTAAAGTCATAGCTTCCTTAATGTTTTACATTACTTAGACAGTTAAGTGATTTTTTTCTGGCCTATGAACAGAACGACTTGATGTGATCAGACAGAGGAAGCCTAAAATAATATTAAACAATAAAGAAGCTCATTGAGTGGTTAATATGATAGTTAAAATAATAATGATAATAATAATAATGATAATAATAAGGTGTAAGCCTTCAAATAGAGTTTAAATCAACTTTTTCTGTAAGACTTTTCTTAAACAAACTGACCTGTCATAATCTGTATAATATTTAAATCTAAAGCATTATCAAACAAATTCTATTATGTTTATTATTTATTCATAATAGAACAAATATTCTATTTGTTCTCTTATGTTAAAACATCCCTATTTGATCAAGGGAAGGTTTTAAAAATCAGTGTTTTAGAAAACACACAGGAGTCAAATACAAGGGCATCTGGGGAACTTTAATTGGCCGTGTGAACACTGGCCTGTGGCAGTCTCCAAGCAACTGAACAATAATGAGGCGCTGGAATTGCTCACAAACACACACATGCACACACATGCACGCACATGCACGCACATGCACGCACACACTGCATTTTCTAATAACCCTTCTGTGAGCAACAGTGCCGCTCCTCTCATCTCATCTCCTTGATCATGATTCTACAAGTGCAGTTGCTTCATAATAGCCCACCCAGGTCACTTAAAGTTTGAGACAAATGAGGGTTCATCCATCTCTCTGTGACCTCTGACCCCCTGACATCCTCATCATGTCACTAAAAGACTAAAACTTGTGTAATAGCCAAAAAAATATGCTGCCATAAGCAAATGCTGTGAGCAGATCTGGAACTTGGACTGTGTTGTTTTACTTTAGCGGGGCACTCTTTCTTCATTTGGTAAACCATAAACGGAGCCATGCTGGGTTTCATTTTTATCTAGCTCTGTTTAAGGTCATCGTATTAATGGGGTTTTAAAAATAGCATCACTCTGTTCTCAGCTTCCTCTGGAGTGAGACGGCAAACGACTGCACCTTACAGAAGCGTACTAATTTATTATCCACAGCCTTTTTTTGAGTAAAAGTGGCATTGCATTTTTATGAAAAACAAAGCTGAGAAACAACAAATTCAGAGTGATGGCTTGTAATAATGTTTCAGTGAAAGACGAAAAAAGAATTGGAAGCATTTGAGGATGACAGAAGACGACTAAGAAGAAATCATAGAGCAGGAATAGAAGATTTCTGTTAAAATAAATATGAAGTTGAACTTTAGCATATCTGTCTTTCAGAATCATAGCTTGTCAAAGTCAGGGATTGGTCTAATTTCAGTAACCCTGCATGGAAAACACAGCCAATCAAAAACGGCTCGTCTACCAATTCAAAGATTGGTATCCTTGAGCCGGATACTGAACCCTGAGTTGCTCCTGATGCATCTATCAGTGTGAGATAAAAGTGCTTGTATGAATGTGTGTGAGAATGGGTGAGGCACTTTTGATTGCTCAGTTAGAATGGAAACCAGTAAGTACCAGTCCATTTCCCATAAAATCAGTGACGTCACCAACTGTGTATTGAATCTAAATGCGATCGATTATTGATGGAATGCCAATCAGCAGACGGTGCTGTTTGCTGGTATTAATTGAAAATATGTGGAGCCAAAAACTGACATATTAATGTATAAACCAATAAGCAACTTACTGGGTTTGGGGGGGGGGGGGGGGGGGGGGTTAACTGACTTTAATATTCTCAAAAATCGACAGTGCGCCTTATGTATGAATTCTGGTTGTGCCTACTGACCTCAAACTGATTTTATGTAGTACACAGCGCTCAAAAATCTGCCAAGAAATGTTTTAGTATTACTTCGGTAAGCTATGAAGCTTATGAATTGTCGAAGCATTACGGCTACCGTAGTCAGGAGCCTCGCGGAGTAATCTGGGTCCTAAACTCTGTCTACTTCAGGTCCCAAAGTTAAATGAACACTGCAGCATCAATGAGAGTTAAAAACAAAATTCAAAATTCTTTCATCTTTAATAAAATGATCAGTGTTGCTGTTTTACCAGGTATAACAATTAAGTTAAAACATCCAATCATCCATGAAAATAGAATTTATTAAACTTAACGGAGTTAAAAGTTAGCAGGAAGTTCGCTCGCTAGTTTCCACCTAAACATGATATAGCATGTTCTGACTGAGAGATTTCTGAAAAAATTAAAGTGTACAGCTCTGCTGTCACTTCCAACATGAATAAAGACAGAAAACTAAACAGCAGTGACTTTTGTAGGGTTACTGAAGTTGGGCTAGCTGGTACATAATGATGTGCTATGTGATCACTAGCGACACAGCTATGTTAGCATAACATTAGCACAGTGAAGCTGGAGGATGAACGCTAACTTTTTTCCACTCGATAAAAGTTAACGTGAGGGTTCCTGATGGTTAGGGACAAAAGCAATCACATGGCAGGATGCTACAAACGGACCAAACTTCAGTTAGAAGAACAACTGAGAAAATCCATCCACAATACCAGATTAGTCATTAATATACTGCAACATCATGGGAAAAGAGCAGCTGCGAGAGAATTCAACATTAATGAATCAATGCAAGAAGAATGAGAGGAGTAAAGTTCGACTTATCTGACTGTTTTGTTTTGCTTATTACCCCTTATAATCTGGTGCGCCTTTTATACGGTCCGAAATATACGGTAGTTATTTCTGGAGTGGCCACTTTAGGTGGTTCCAAAACCAAATTAATTCCCATAGACAGACAAGTCAGAATCCTCAACTTGATGGCATTAGAGAGTTTACAGCTTTTCCCAACGTCTTTACAGCAGAAATAAAATGGGGGAAAAATCTGCCAAACAGCAAAGCATGACAGCTGCAACAAATGATGAGCTTAAAACCAATCTGAAAATGACTAACCGTCAGAGAAAGAGAAAGTCGACCTGTTGCAGTGCTGTAGTTTGTCAGTCTGGTTTCTGTTCTGGCGTTTTATATGTATGGACTCTATATGCCCACCAGCTTTTTAAATATTTTATTCTTTATTCCTTCACTTTTTGACATTACATCGCTTGGGTTAGACAAACTAGAAGTCCTTAATCCTAAAGCTTTTGGTAATCCCCCGACTTTGGATTGGAGGATGGCTGAAATGACATAAATTTATTCTATGCTGTACTCTGTAGATGTGAGTACTGTTCCAGTTTCATAATACAGTTTTACCTCAGACACACAGCTAGATTCCGGGGCAATCGGCTGTCTGACATGATTTCTCTGCCTCCTCAGATGTTGTTCCCTACTCTGCCAACAAGAGTTCAAACTGTGCCTCCAACATCCTAAAATATGTATGAATTTCATGGATCAAACCATGAAATTCTCCTTGCTGCTGCTGCCCCGTGAGAACCGGATGAACCCAGAATCTCTGTTTCTTCCTTTTCTTGTTTAGAAACATCAGGACCAGCTCATCATCGCTTGATGTCAACTTCATTTTTTCCACATTGCATTTTTTCAAAAGATGAATTTTCTCTCTATATAAGTTCGAAACTGTGTGTAAAGGCCTTAACGCTAATTTGCATAACCAGGCAAAACTGTCCTCTGCCAGAGGCCTGGCAGCTTGAGGGTCCAGTATCTTTGGTGTTCCTAGGACTGCACTCTTCTGGACAGAGATCTCAGATGTTGTTCCCGGGACCTGCTGGAGCCACTCGCCTAGTTTGGGAGTCACCCCACCTAGTGCTATGATTACCGCTGGGACCACCGTTACCTTCATCCTCCACATCTTCTACAGCTATCACTACAGCTGTCTTCCTCTGCTTGTCCACCACTACTATGTCCGGTTGGTTAGCCATCACCATTTTGCCCTTCTGTATCTGCAAGTCCCACAGGATCTTAGCTTGGTCATTTTTCGACCACCCTAGGGAGCATCTCCCATTTTGACCTCGAGCTCTCCAGGCCATACTTGGCACAGATGTTTCTGTATACTATGCTGGCCACTTGGTTATGGCGTTCTATGTATGTTCTGCCTGATAGCATGCTGCAACCTGCTGTTATGTGCTGGATTGTCTCAGGGGCATCTTTACACAGCCTGCACCTGAGGTCTTACCTGGTGTAATATGGATCTTGTGCTCAGAGCTTGTTCCTGAGCTGCCATGAGTATTAGTAGCACTGTGCAAAAGATTTGGCTGTATATAGGTGGCCAGCACTGCAGGGGTTGTTTGTTTGTTAGTTTGTATTCCTACCATTGTTTCATCTGTCAATTTTTTTCTTTTTACATTGCTTCCTTTTGTATTGTTATTCACTCTGTTTAGCTCACTTCTTTTTCTTTGTATCACTTCCAGTCCATCAACCCATTTCTCTGACTGCTTCAACAAGTCTTTCTTTTGTCCCTCAGATATGTGCAGTCTTTTTTTGTTATGTCCTTACTAGGTGTCATCATTCAAGGATTGTAGTCTTTCATTCCTTTGTCTACTTAAATGTTTTCTTCCTGTATTTACTCCCCATTCCTTTATTCATCAGTCACAGAGAACATCTCACACACCGGTGATGAGATTTTGGACAAACTTTTCAGTATGATGGCAGTCTGTCACTGCTACCCAGCTGGGAGCCAGAGAAAGGATCAGTTTCAGCTGACTAATGGAGGATTTGGCTACAGGCTGAGAAACTGAGCAAGCTCAGATCACAGACAGTTTCTGTCTACGTGTAATGTTGTTAAAACCATACAAAATAATGGCCCTGGGGTGATGTAATGTGCTTCTGGCAACTATCTTGGCAGTCCAAAGCTTAAAACAACTTACAGCATTCATAAATAACCTGAAAGTCACAAAAATTTGAAACAAATGTCTCAAATGTTTTCTCTGTTTGCTAGTTTTCTCATATGTCCTAAACTTTTCTAGAAATAAATGATGGAGTGGGATGTGGATGTATCCTGCACACTGATACTCGATAAAACTGATTTTATTTCCAGGACTGGGAATACAGTTCAGATGTGAACCAAAAAACAGAAAAAGCTTCAAAAGTTTATGATTTTACGACTGAGTCAAATTATAGCTTTTTCTTGCTGCTGTTACACCCAAATTTCCCCTGAGGGACAATTAAAAGATTATTCTATTCAATTGTGCCATGTCAGTAGTTATATATAGTATACTTTCTCTTTGTCAGGTTAACAAAACTGAAAGAAACCTTTGTTCAGGTTAAAGGTACAGTCAGTCATTTCTTTGAGGCCACTTAATCAAACAAATGTTGTAATCATTAATATAAATTAATTAGTGTGTAATTATTTCTTAGGACAAAATGATGCATTCTCATAAACTTAGTACATCAAAGGAGAAGAGAACTCGTAGACAAATTTTATTTTGTGTCACCACCTTCAGACTCAAGATATAAAAGAACATACCTGTGTTTTACCAACGGAGCAAAACCACGAAGGAAAGAGGCATTGAATTCAAAATCCTGCTCCTCACATACAAGGTCTTAAATAATCAGGCCCCATCTTATCTTAATGACCTTGTAGTACCATATCACCCTATTAGAGCACTTCGCTCTCGCTCTGCAGGCCTACTTGTTGTTCCTAGAGTATTTAAAAGTAGAATGGGAGGGAGAGCCTTCAGTTTTCAGGCCCCTCTTCTGTGGAACCAGCTTCCAGTTTGGATTCAGGAGACAGACACTATCTCTACTTTTAAGATTAGGCTTAAAACCTTCCTTTTTGCTAAAGCATATAGTTAGGGCTGGACCAGGTGACCCTGAATCCTCCCTTAGTTATGCTGCAATAGATGTAGGCTGCCGGGGGATTCCCATGATGCATTGAGTTTTTCCTTTCCAGTCACCTTTCTCACTCACTATGTATTAACTGACCTCTCTGTATTGAATCGTATCTGTTATTAATCTCTGTCTCTCTTCCACAGCATGTCTTTATCCTGTCTTCCTTCTCTCACCCCAACCGGTCGCAGCAGATGGCCGCCCCTCCCTGAGCCTGGTTCTGCCGGAGGTTTCTTCCTGTTAAAAGGGAGTTTTTCCTTTCCACTGTCGCCAAAGTGCTTGCTCATAGGGGGTCATATGATTGTTGGGCTTTTCTCTGTATCTATGAAGCGCCTTGAGGCGACATTTGTTGTGATTTGGCGCTATATAAATAAAATTGAATTGAATTGAATAGATCCAGATCAAAGTCCATCCTCTCCTTCCTAACCTTAAAGCTAAGAACAAGCTGGCTACACAACAATCGCTTTAAGCTAACGTTACACCTACTAATGCCAGAATCAAGTGTCCAAGAAATAACACTTTCCCTCTGATAAACAGTTTTTATATTCTCACATCGTAAAAGAGTTTATTTGCTAAGCCTCGGAGTCCAACAATGTTAGCCTCGCTTTAATTAAATTTTCACCAACACCATGCAACGCATACTGACAGAAAAGTTCAGGATATGCTCAAAGACTCACACCAATATCACTGTGATCACAGAGAAGTGAGCTTTACTGACTCATCAGACCCCTTTCACAAAGTTTTACAGTCTCCTGCATAGTAAATAGAAGCGGATACTTCTCACGCAGCATTGACAGCTGAGGTAAACTGCAGACTGAGCCTAACCACATTTTTTTGAGGTGACTCAAGGAAAAAAAAACGAAACCCTGCAAATATTTAGTGGACACACATCACTTTTTATTTATTTTTAAATGTATTTTTTTTTTTTTGATTTATTGTTACATGTTGCTATTATTCAAATATTAGAAAATATAAAAATGTCTTTTTTACACAATTAATAGCAGACACATGCTGGCCAGCCGTGGCCACTATGGCTCTTTTGCTGACTAAAGCACGTTTGTCCTGCAGCAGCCACTGTAGCTCGGCTTATACACTTTGGGAGGGGGAAGAAAACTATTAAGTCGCTGAATTCTTGCAGGTTACATCCCATACTAATTTTGAAACCCATCATTTAGCTTTGAAACTAAAACCATCACCAGCTGCAGTATCTTCATGCTACTTAGACAAGAACCCAAACAGATGCAGTTCTATCACTGTGTCTGGTTTTAGGTACTGGAACAATGAGACAACACTGCCATCACAAGTCAAAATAGACTCAACATCTTGCTCTGTTATTTTCACCCAGAACACCATTAATGAAAAAACAACAACAAAAATTGCATTGCTACATAACCGCTAGCAATCCTATTCACTTTAATGATAAAGAATTGACATGTCGACACCAGAACGTTGTCAAAGACGTACAGTCTAACTGCACTACAACAGCAGATGCTGATAATGAAGAGAAGATAATCCCCCCAGCTGTGTGATACCACGGTAACTGACCTGCCAGTGGTGGGCCTTGATAAGTTGATTCGTCCCATGACAGGCAGGTAGAGAGAGTCAGGCATCTTCTCGCTGCGACACGCCTCAATACTCAGATACTTGAATATGTGAACTTTGCCCTTTATACAGATCTGAATAATGGGAGGAAAAAGGACTCAAATCAGCATCAAGTAAAAGTCCAGCTTTGCTTTGTTTTCTACATCATTTCAGCCTTTATTCACAAAGACTGCTGAGTCACTTGTCTTTTTTTTTAGCTCTTGCAGCTGCTCGTGCTTAACATTTCCAAAAGCAGGTACATAGCTTTATACTACCTATTGCAATACTGCTGCTCTGCTGCTATGATTATGATGATTGCCGTAATGGCCAGATAATAGCCCTGTGCAGGAACATTAAGCTGAAATGATACATTTAAAAATATAATTTATTATGAATGTCTGTTTCTTATATTAGGATGGTATCTAAAGAAAATAAAGTAGGCTAAATTTTCAGAGATGTGCACCAAGAATTTATGTCGAATCATGACTCAGACACAAAGAATAGTGGAAGATATAAAGTACATTAAGACAAAAGTTTGTGTGTGTTTGTCTATGTACCTGTGCGGGTGGACTCTGCAGTGGATTGTTTTCTAACTGGAGAGTCTGGAGCTGTTTCATCTTCCTGTAACACACTGGGATGGTGGACACTTTGTTACAGGAGAAATCGAACTTCACCAGAGGAAGATCAGCCAAGTCTGTAGGAAGACACAAACGCACAAACATCAGGCAAACAGCTCTGGTTATCTGCTCTTTCAGAGCGAGCAGATTTGTCAACACATAAGGGGATTATATCTCTTATATCTCAGTAGAAAACTTCAGGGTTAGTTTTTTTTTTTTTTACCCAAACCATGTTTGTTTTCCTTTTACTTTCTGCCCAACAATAACTCGAATGGAGATGCCCAGGAGGTTTAAAGTCTGACCCTTTTGGTTGATTTTTGCAGAGGACAACACTCAAAATTTGAGACAAACTGCACCTTTGAAATGCCAGCAAACTAATGGATTTAATCTTCCCAAGACCCCTGCTGTGAAAATGCTAATAACAATGTGCTGGATGAACTTTCACTCCCCGGAAAGTTCCAGAACATTCGTTTTTTCAGGGGGGGGGAATTAATGTTCCTGGAACAGCGAGTGGAAAATCACTTTTGGAGAACTTAGGCGCGTCTCAGTGTCTTCTGTTTTCATGTAATCCAGACTGACTCCATGGTGGTGAGATCTGTGGATGTCGGATGATCTCTGCCAGAACACTTTGTTCTTTTCTTGCGTCTGAAGATAGATCTTCGTGAATTTTCTTGCTGCAGAATTATTTTTGGACTGCTTAGACCTCTCTCTGATGGCACCGATGAGAAAAATTGCATCAACCTGCAACCTTAACCAGGCTGAAACGAGTGAATTCTTGTTATTTTGAACCAGGAATTCTTAAAATAGATGCTAAAGAACAACATATTTGGGCAGGAATATTGAAAAAGTGGCATTTATTAAATATGAAATGGTCAGAGCAAGAGGCCCGCTCTCCTGCATCAGCTGCATAGACCATACCACCTGCCCAGTCAGGTGTGGGACACGGGAAAACATGCATTATCTAGTTTCTGCTGACATGCACACGCTTCAGTGATTTGCATAGAATTACAGATATTCAGGTGTTTTCCATAACACTACACTAAGAGGCTTCAGCACACACACAACCTGATTTTAAAATAGACCGACACCAGCAGTTTGTTTAGTGACAGTGAACCCCCCCTCGCGCGCTGCTGATTTAGTTGATCTCAAGTAGACTACACACACTTACACTCTCACATGGGTAAAACCACCAACATGTTTCCCACCAGATAACACAATGCAGCTCTTGTTGTTATGTTCAGACTAGGTTTGTAATTGTTAGCAGCCCAGAGTCAAACTGTTTCTCCTTATGTGAACTTTATTCCTCATTAAATCCAAAATAACCTGGAAAACCTGGAACACCTCTTACACAGCGTTTTACTGGAGTGACTAAGCTGTAATTTAACAAAAGTGCCTGTTTTATGTAGAGTTATGTAGAGTCAATATACAAGCGTGCACACCTTCACAGAGTACCCAATATGTTAACAAGTTAGATGAAGAGGTTGACCACACGCTTGATTACAGATTCCAGGTTGCAGCAAGCTTTGGAACCAGCTTTTAAACTAAACACAGTACATTTCTCTATGTATTTCTGTATTTCTTCCCACGGTATTGGGTTTTACACTGGAACAGTGATACAACACTGCTACCATGAGATCCAACTGGACATAACCCCCCCCCCCTTATGGTGGTACCATAGACTTCTGTGGGCAGATAAATGAAGCCAATGCTGAGGTGCCTTAAACCTGCATGCCTTATTTGTATGGCATTAGATTGCAATAGCTGTGGTTGCAAAAACACTTCCAGTCCTAAAGAAGTGTACAAGTATGGGATTTCATTTTTGACTGCTTTTTGGATGCAGACCTAAACTTAGAAAAACACATCAAGACAATAACAAAATCAGCTTACTATCACCTCAAGAATATATCAAGGATAAAAGATCTGATGTCTCAACAGGACCTGGAAAAACTAGTCCATGCATTCATCTTTAGTAGGCTTGATTACTGTAACAGCATCTTTACAGGTCTACCTAAAAAATCAGTCAGACAACTACAGCTCATTCAGAACTCTGCTGCTCGAGTCCTCACTAAGACCAAAAAAGTGGACCACATCAGTCCAGCTCTGAGGTCTTTACACTGGCTGCCTGTCCGTCAGAGGATAGACTTTAAAGTTCGGATGCTGGTCTATAAAGCTCTGAATGGTTTAGGACCAAAATACATCAGTGACCTCCTGACCCAGTATGAACCTTCCAGATCCCTCAGGTCATCTGGATCCAGTCTTTTATCAGTTCCCAGAGTCAGAACCAGACACGGAGAAGCCGCATTCAGCTTTTATGCTCCTTATATCTGGAACAAACTCCCAGAAAGCCTCCGATCAGCTGAAACACTCAGTTTATTTAAATCCAGGTTGAAGACTCACCTGTTCTCAGCTGCATTTGAATAAAGCACCAAATCCACACTTAGGCTTAAATTTCAAAACTCACATTTTAATTACTGATTTTATCTACTGTTCTGATTTTATCTGTTTTGATTTTATATACTGTTTTGTTTGTTTGTTTGTTTGTTAATTAGTTAGTTTGTTTGCTTGTTTTAATCAATTTTAAATCATGCTTTTTATTTGTTTTTGTTTCTAATGTCTCTGTAAAGCACTTTGAATCACCTTGTTGTTGAATTGTGCTATACAAATAAACTTGCCTTGCCTTGCCTTGCCTTGCTGTAAGCACTCTACTGTTCAGTTTATGGGCATGGTCATTTATGCCCATAAACTCAACCTTGAAGCTAGCTTCCAAGTTCCCAACCTTATTATAACAACAGGAACCTAGGAGACCTTGAAGCTCACTTCAACTGTACTCACTGAGTGCAGTTGACATTAACTGAGCTAATGATATTTAGCTCAGTTATTGAGGTCTTTGTAATAATAATAATAATGGATTGGATTTATATAGCGCTTTTCAAGGCACCCAAAGCGCTTTACAATACCACTATTCATTCACTCTCGCATTCACACACTGGTGGAGGCAAGCTACAGTTGTAGCCACAGCTGCCCTGGGGCAGACTGACAGAAGCGAGGCTGCCATATCGCGCCATCGGCCCTTCTGGCCCACACCAGTAGGCGGTAGGTGAAGTGTCTTGCCCAACGACCAGGACAGAGAGCCCAGGGATCGAACCAGCAACCTTCCGGTTACAGATGCGGTTCCCAACCCCCTGAGCCACGGTCGCCCCATTGTGCCTAAATCTACAATTAGTCAATTTAAAATGTAATTTTTTAAAAAGCGAGAATTGCAATGAATGAAAGGGAACAAATGCATTTTTCAAAATATCAAACTGTTTCTTTGAACACAGCATAAAAATGGGAAACAGAGAAACACAGAATCATTTTTTCAAAAGGTTAACACAGATCTAAAACTCTCCCTGAACTGCACTCAGACTACTAGCTTGCTAATGTTATCCAATGCCTGTTTTTTCCCAGCTGCTTGGGTCTCCCTAATATTACGTGATTTGGAATTTATTACCAGAGTCACTGTAAGCTCATCTAAATTTTAAAAAGGAATTATATTTCTCACTGTGAAACAATTTATCTCTCTATCTTTTCTAAGTCTTTGCAGTTATATAATTAACCTTTCTTTGAAACCTTTTAGCTGAGGATCAACTGTGAAGGTTTTTAATGCTGCATTTACCTAGACTGGCAAACAGTCATATACAAGAAATGTATAAACTTTCCGGACTCCTGGTCCACCAAAGGCATTGTTCTTATTTTGTCTTCTTTCCCTGTGTAAGACGTCCAAAAGAAATTCTCTATGTGAGTGTATGTGTGTGTTTACAGATCCTCAGACGGTTGTTTGGGTTTGTGGGCAGAAACCAATGGGGGAACCATATCCTGCAGACTGCTAATGATGCGCAGCTCAGGAACCCATCAATTTTGACAGCATGATCATTACAGAGTTTTAGACAGTTTCTCATAATTAAAACGACGTGTAGGCGGTAATAATGTCAGCTAAGCACATGTGATGGTGTGAGCGGTGACACCAGAAAGCATTCCTCTGGTTACTGGATAAAAATTTTCTCTATACAGCACTCGATTAAATGCATGCATAAACATATGTTCCCTTATGCCTTGAGGTCACTCAGGACAAATGTGTAAATTTCATCTATAGTGCTCTAACAATTTTATTATAAAACCATCTGACTTTAAAACCAAAACAACAGTAGCAGGCCAATCATGACAGCAGGAGAGACAATTCCTATGAAAGGTACAAACTACAAATTCTCTTTTCACTGCGTTCCCTTCATCTACTCGTAGTACTGGAGTCAAAATCTGAGGTTCTAGATCTTGTGCTGAAATATAAACAAAATATACTAAGTTTTTAACCTGCAACGGTATACAAAAACAGGATATTCTGAATTATAGTTCACTTGCAAATTACTCCTAAATCTTTTTTAAAGGAACAATAAACAGAAAACTTTAAAAGAACTGAGGCTTCAGGTTATCTAGCAGTCTGTTCACATATGTTCAGATATGCACAGCATCGAATCTGACTGTTGCACACCACCTCACAGGTCTGGAGATCTGAGAGCTGGGCTGATATGAACCATTTTCCTGGTCTTAGTGAACTGCGGCTGTCTGATGAGAAATCTGCAAAGTAGCCGTGCCTGAAATAAAACACGATAACTGCTGATTTACTTTAGATGTTACACTTCGGGCCTGAGTCACTCAGGCTAGAGACTAGATGAAGATTTCGGACATGGCTCGTAGTTCTTTTCACAATGCAGATTTTTTTTTATAACTAAATTACTAAATTTTTACAAGACCATCCATGTTTTCTTCTTTCTGGGTTTGACATACTGTTGTACAAACTGTGTTGATAAATAGCTGCTAATAGCATTATTAGATGACTTATTACTTATTGAGGTACAAACTTGCAGAAGCCTCCTCTGATGTCACTGGAAGGAATATGAAATGTATAAAGGATTGACGACACCAGTCTGCTCCATTGCAGCCTTGATGCATTATGCTGCTAACCAAAGCTGCTGCCATGATAATTCTGGCTTTAAAGATCATTTTTCCTACCAGCTCTGATCTTCTAGTTAGAGTCTGACTCTCTGACTTCATGCTATTGCCACCCTGAGCTTGGCCGACCTTTAAAAAGCCCTCAGCAGTCATGGTGGTCTTATCTCAGGGACTCTCCAGAGCTGCACAAGTTCAACAGATATTAAATCAAAAACAACATCCCTCCCTTTGTCGGGGCTGCCGTCCAGTCTGCCTGTTTGAAGCCCCCCTCCCCCCAGCACCGTGGTACTAAGCTTCTGAACCAGTTCAAAGCTCATCAATCAATCCAGGAGATGGTCATAAAGGTGAGTGGATGGGGAAATGTAACAATTCAGGAAACTGGAGCCACAAATCCAAACCGGCTGAATAAAGCGATTGGAGTTGCTGTTGTTTATCATTCTGATCAACTATCTGCTGGCCTGACTCCATGTCTCTACTCTGTTTATCAGACTATCCACATGCTGGACAACTGACAATGAAGACAGAAATTTATTTTTTTTGTAATATCTTGACTATATTGACTACAAAACAGAAAAAAAGATCAACAGACCCATTAATAACTAAAACAGCTATAAGCTCAGGCCCTAACTTAAAAAAAATACTGTAGTCAGATTGTATTTGGGTACTGATACTGGCCTTACATGCAGATCCAGAGTTGTTCTGGTGTTTATAAATGGCTGCCCGCCATGTAAAAGCCAGTCTCTCTCCAGCCTATCAGTTAGTCAGACTGGGCGTTGTCTCACTAGATGAGCACCAGACCTTTGTGTCTGTTGCTCATCTCTGTGTCAATGACTTATTTCAGACCTTTTGGGCTGGAGGTCGCTCCTTGGTCACACTGAGGGTTAAGTATATTTTTAGGCCCAAGGATGGGTGTGGCAGTACATGCAGAGGACTCTGTGGTCTCAGATGCACCTCCCAGTCTTGCATATGGAAGAGATTATTCCATTTCTGAGTTTCACTCTAAATGAGACTTGACTTTCCGATCCTCGAGTCACAGCACGGAGTGCACAATAGGCTTCTGTAAGGTGCAGAGGTAAGGTGGGATCAAAAGAAAAGTGAAATTAAAAGGCTTAAACGCTGCCTAAAGGGAACATAAATCACCTTAATTACACACCTAAAGTCAACACAAAGATTTCCAACCAAAATTCACCAGTCTTTAGGACACAGACAGCTGAAAGCCTTCACTTTCTGAAAGTCATCAAGAAAGACAGGACACTGCAATTTGCCTTATACTGGGGGGAAAAAAAGGCACTCACCTTCTGGCAGGACACAGAGAAGGTTTCGGCGCACGTTTAGCTCGCGCAGAGCTTTGAGTCTGCCGATGTGACGAGGAAGAGCTGTGATCTCGTTGCAGCTGATGTCCTGCAGAGGACAAAAACAGAAACGAGGGGAGTGAGCGGTTAATATTTATGATTAGTAATTGTTTGAAATGCTCTCGGCAGCACGGGAGCACACATCACAGCTGAGCAGATGGTGCAAAGTCGAGCTGGGTTTTCATGCTGAGAGGACGCTGCTGGAAAGTTAATAAGCAATAAGACTTTAAAACCATATCACACACATATACAGAGTCCAAGTATAAAGAAGAGGTGAGAGCAGTGATGTAGTTGCCTGAGCACAGAGAATTAAACTCATACTGACAAGAAGTGAAATAACAGTAAGCAATGGGAAGCTTCCAGGTTCTGAGTTATCTCAGATTTGTTTGAGCAGACAGTAGCTGCTTTTAGCTGAAGTGAAGGACACTTCTGACTGACATATGAAGGAGTGGGAATCAATTAGAAGAGACAATGTGCGATGAGCTAATCACTTTATATGTGGGCGGGGCTTTAGTTTAGAGTCAGGCTTGGCTCACGACACTTTAGCTTATTTCATTTTCACCCTAAAAAGACTTAAAGTGATGATGTGCCTCGATTGTCCTGCTGCTGACCAGAACTAGACCAGGATGAGGACTCTGTCATTCTCATTAGCCTCTGCTCCCTGCACAGGAGTGCTAACAAGCAATGTGATTGTTTTGCCTGCCAGCAATATTCCATGTAAAGAGCTAAAACAGCATCATTGTGGCATACTGACTCTCCTCTGAAACAAAACGGACAGTGTAATGGGTCATGAAAACATCTTCCTCATCACAATGCTAACACCATAGGCAGCAATCTGCCAGTGCTGCCATCTGCTGATTCCTTGTTTGCACAGCTCTGTCAGTCCTTGTAAAAATTCACAAGTTTGACCCAATCAGATCAGGTCGGTCAGCATCACGCACATTGTGAATGAGCTAATCACAGCACACCACCACCACTGGATAAAGTGAAATATCCCGCAGATCACTATCAGTTGTATATATTATACAGCACTTTATTGTGAGACTTGTTTGATTTAGAATAAGAGATGCTGTTGTGGAGGAAAAAGTAAAAAATAAATGTCTTATTATGAGTTTAAGAAGAAAATTCGATTTCATTTCTTCTGCTTATCCAAGGCAGGGTCAGGGAGCAGCACTCTAAGCAGAGAAGGCAAAACCTCCCTCTCTCCAGCTTGTCAGGGAGAACAACAGAGAGATATAATCTCTCCATCATGTCCTGGTTCTACCCCAGGGCCTCAACCTAGGAGGCATCCTAGTCAGATCCATGAACCACGTCAGCTGGCTTGTTTTGATGTGTGGAGTAGCGACTCTACTCGGAGCCACTCACGAATAAATGAACTCCTCAGCCTTTCTCTAACAGACAGCCCAGCAACCCTTCAGATTTTGCTGCCTGTATCCATGATCTCGTTCTTTCATTCACTACTCCGAGCTTGTGACTGTAGGTGAGGGTAGGGACGTAGATCAACTGGTAAATCAACAGCTTCAGTTCTCCTCACCACAACAGAACAGTACAGCATCTGCAGCCAATGTCCCAATCCATCTGTCGATCTCCTGCTCTGCTCTCCCCTCAGTTGTGAACAAGACCCCGAGATACTTAAACTCCTCTCTGACCCTGAGTGGGCACTACTCGGGGGCACAGAATCGACGATCTGATCTGATTTGTATCTTTTCTTCTGAAAGATCAGAATGAGCCAAGGAAATATAAAAAGAGAGTGACGACGTATGTCCCTAAATTTCATGTGACACATAAAGCTTACTGAAGAAGGGCTAAAAACATAAGCCATAAATCCTCTCCAGACTGGGATAAAAGCAGTGAGCAGCACAACTGGAGCATAAGATATTCACATACAGACAAAGAAACAAAAAAATAGAAATATTATTACTCACTCCTGAGTGCCACAGGAATAAACCAACACAGTGACACAAGTGGTAAAACAGCCTTACCAGCTCCATGAGGCTCTGCAGTTGTCCAATGGTCTCGGGCAGGCTGACCAGCTTGTTGTTGCTGGCGTTGAGGACTCTCAGAGGTAAACCACACAGGCAGGCCGGCAGGGAGCCCAGCTGGTTACGACTGCAAACACAAACATCATTCAGTCGAGGGGATCACTCGTGCTCATGTGGTTTTTTTCTTTATAATAAAAAAAGAATAAAAACAGTAAAAGCCATTCCTTTTACATTGGACTACAGGTGAACTATAAGCTGATAAGCTGATCATGACGCAATTATAACTTTGTTTCTAAACATTTATGTTCCACACGGCCCAGTGGGATGTGACTGAAAGGGAGAAGAGCTACATGAATATTTTACCACCAAATCATTCAGCGCGTTATTAAGATTTCAGATGGAGAGTTAACGATGAATGCAGGGAAGAATTCCTCACTCCCGAGTCTGTTTATGTTGCCGTTTGCACCTTACAGCAACCTCAGGAAGAAATAAACATGTCACAGCAATGTTTCCTTTTTACCACACACACACACACACACAAATATGAAAACAAAGATGTCTTTTTACTATTTTTACTAGAGGAGACACACTGCAGGAAACGCTGTACAGAGGAAGTTACGCTATGGATGGGCAACAGTCTATTGTCTTAGGGTCTTTTTTTTTTTTTTTTTTACCTTCATCTCTCTTTTCTAAACAGGACCACTTTTGGATTAACTTTACTCAACTTTTACCAGACCAAAGCTAGCAGGGGTATTGTACTCATGCTCTACACTGTGGGTGCCTGACTGACCTGAAGGGAGTTGTCCCATCTAGTGCAAATAACAGATTACACGTGTCTAATAAAATCTGTAGTGTCCAAGCTGGAAGGCCAGCTACAGGGAAGGCAATACAGTATATGAAATTTCCAGGAAATCCCAAAAAATACAACAGATGCCGCTCCTCCTTTTGAAGCCGTCCTTCATTAGTCACACACACACACACACACGCACACACGCACGCATTTTCACCACAAGACTGCGAAACCCCGTCTGACTCGGGGTTCTGAAAATAGCAATCAGGAAACATACAGTATAAATGAGTTTATGCAGCTGTCCCCACACGTACTCCGACACTGAAGAACAAAAAGTTACACTTTAATACTATGATGTTGCAAAAGCTCCAGAGGTGGAACAGCCTGACATCCTCTCTGCAGACTGGGTGTGGTACAAGTAGCTACAGTATATTTTAATGGAACAGGTTAATTACACAAATAACTATTAATTCAAATATGCATAGTATGTAATAGTATAACAGAGCACATCTCAGTAATGAAACAGATTCCAAATAATAATCCAAACACACTAATTCCACCCACCCAGAAATAAGATCCACACTCTTTGAAGATACTCTTAAATATCTAGAGTCGCTCTGTGCAGCTATATGTTGGCACAGTAGTGCTCTGAGCTACCCTTACTGTCCAACCCTAGGTCCACCCTTACTACTTCTATAGGAAATAAGAGGTTAAGCAGCAGCCAGGTGCTGATGATCAAATAGACTTGACTCATCAGCACCTTTCAGGACCTCTATAAAAGCAGAAATGCTAGCAGTTTGCTGGTGTGGAGCCTTCATGTGTGCATTAACAACATGTCCCAATCGTCCCATGAGTGGATGTCCCAGCAAATTCACCCCAAGGTCAGACAATGCAATTTTCAGAGAAACAAAACCCTAAAAGCTACATCTCAGACTCTACTGGCCTCAGTTAGCATGTTAAATGTTAAAGTTCAAGACAGCATACTTAGACAAAGACCCTCCCCTCTCCCTCTAAATAAAACAAACAAACAAACAAAAAGAAAAACATGGCAGCACAGCTAGCTTCACAAAGTTGCATTAGAACAAACCACAAAACCTCTGTAACAATGTCCTTTGGACAGACAGGACAAAAGTGAAATGAGATGTTTGGCCACAATGCACAGTGTCACTTTTGCTGAAAATAAAACACAACATAGTGGCATAAATACCTTATGCCAGCTGTCTAGCACGGTGGTGGTGGCATGATGATTTGGGCTTGTTTTGCATCCACAGGATCTGGACACCTCACAGTTATTGCACTGATCATAAACTCATCTTTATACTAAATTATTATGCAGTCAAATGTAGGGCTGCTCGATTATGGCAAAAATGATAATCACGATTATTTTCACTGAAATTGAGATCTTGATTATTTGACGATATTTATTTAACAATAACAATGTATTGAATAATGACTTTAAAAAATAATATAAAATAGTGTGCAAATACTGATAACAGTGCAAATGTTTGCAATATAAGAAATAAATGAAAAATGTAAACATCTATGTTTAGTGAACTTTGCAGTGTTGCTCTGTGGTGCAGCTATGACACCGTAGCAAAGTTTACGCACTATGTCTACTTGATCCACGTCTGACTCCGCGAACCCATAATGTTTCCACACCACTGAAGGTTTTTTTTAACTCTCTTTTCAACCAACGGCAGTCACTCTCCTCTCCAAATAACTTCTGCTTAGCTTTCCGAGCTTCCCTCGGGTCCTCTTAATTGTTGTGAGGCGAGTTCGAAATGCAGAGAGGTGCGCTCGATTTGCCACACGGAGCAGCGCGAGAGTAAAGCACGAGGGAGGTGCTAATAATCGGCTCAGTCATTTTTAATGATCGTTGAAAGCCCAGATCGTAATCGAGATGAAAATTCGATTAATTGAGCAGCCCTAGTCAAATGTGAGGCTATCTGTCTGACAGCAAAAATGGGTTGTGCAAAAGGACAATGATCTCAAAAACACCAGATCACCAAATCTACAAAGGAATGTTTGAAAAAGAAAAGAACTGTTGCCATGGCCTTCAAAGGAAAATACTTTGGCAGAATCTTAAAGGAGCTGTTTGCAACCTAAATGTAAAGTAATAGTGGGCAACTATGTGAGAGACAAAAAATGATTACTTTAAGTTATCTAAGGAGCTTGGAAAGAAAAGAGACTTAACTTCTTGAAGTTTCTTGAAGACTTTTCACCTTTCATCCAAGAAGCGTCTTCAGTTCCTAAAACTTTAATTGCTTTAAGTTACTGCTTCTAATGGAGCTTCTATGGGTCCTGAATAATATGATTTACCTAGCTTTTTATAGGATTGTAAAATATCCAGTGAAATTTGTGTTTCACATGTAAATGTGTAACACAATGAACAAAGCTATATTATATTGTTTAGGATGTTTAAATGAATTAAACGACGAATTACATGCAATGTGGCAGATGCACATCATCAGCTATATTTTCCCTTTAATTTCATATAAACTCAAGACCGGATAAAACCAGATATTTTTCCCCGTAACTAGGACAACTGAAGAAAAGCACCACTAGCAGGACTGTTCTCCTTTTACATGTTGTAAACATTGTGAGGAAAGAGGGCACACAAAATATTTGCAGCTGTGTGGTCCATATTTGGGATTTGTTTTCAACACCCTAGCAAAGTCAATCTTTTTGAATGCATATTTGTGGTCTGGACTAACGGCACTCAAAATAATCACAATGTTATAATGTTATAATGTTATGTTTTACAAAAACTGACATTTTCAAATTTTAGGGAGGAAAAAATACATAATCACAAACAAGTCTTACTTTTTGAAACATACTAACAAGCTCCTTGAGTTGTAAAAAATAAAAGCACTTATGAGTAAACAAAAATTAACGCTCACAGAGGTCTGTGTTTCAGATTTGCCAGCGAGCTTCTGGACTTTAAAGACACTAAAAATATCCTGGAGAGGAAGCAGAGTGTCCATCCTATTCGTCTGTGTGTGTATTAAAGCCTAAATGTGATATTACACTTCCTTTCTGCAACCAAGACTTGCTCCAGTGTTTAAAAATAGTCAACACAGACATACTTCTGGTACTTCAGTCTTTGCAGTCTGGTTGTTTACTGAGCAGATCGACATTCAAATCATATCATCAGTTCATTTTTTATTACGTTAAGTTACTAATGTACTCAGTGACAGCACAATGACTGGCAAAGCAGCACAATGTTCCACACTGCTACTAATGGGCTTTTCCAAGAATTTTTACTTTAAAGTCGTAGCTTTACAAAGGCTGCACTGGAGCAACGGCAAAAAAAAGAAAGAAAAGAAAACAAAGTAAGAATAAAAGTTACATTTAAAAAAATCAAACTGTATTCACAGTCTCTTTGTAATGTTGTGCATTGTACTGGGAGACATACACCCCAAAAAACAACAAGATGATGATGGGAGAGGGTGGGGGAGTGTGACAGCGTGGGAAAAGTGTGGTTTAAGAAAACTGCTTTCTTCCAATTCTTTCAGGATGATGTCAAGTTGCAGGAACTTCAAAACAAAGCACAAAGCTTTCAAACTTACACAACACACCTGCAAACAGCTTGTTTTCTGCACCTGAGGTAAGGTGTGAGTCGGGGTTGAAGTGGTTGAAATGTTAAGACTGCATTGCAGGAGGCAGAGAGCTGGTGTTGTAAGCCACCACCTCTGTTCCCTTCTTGCCTCGGGTGACCTCAGTAGGTCACATGATAGGCTGGGGAAAGGTAAAATGTCTATGACAAAATATCTCTGAAAATCTGTGAGACACTGTTTGACTTATCTCTGTTGCGCGACCTCCTGTCAGAGGAGTGGTACAGTGGAGCAGGGCTGTTACGTTACCACAAAGAAATGTCCCCATGCTACACTGTGATGAAGACAAAACTTTGCTTTATTTAATGTTACATTGTTATAGAAGAACAGAGATAAGACAAAAAATGGCTACTGTGGGTTTTGACATTGATAACAATATAAGACCTGTAAGGTATGGTCTACTCTGGAAAAAAAGAGCTAAAGTAGTTATTGAACAAAGAATAATTCATAGTGAGGTTGTTTTTAAAAACACTGTCGCTGATCTGAGGAGGATGAAAACAACTGGACAACCTTCCCTGGAATCTTTTATGTATATCAGGGCTCACAAAATCGCTAGCGATTTTTCCAGTCAGGCTACTAAAATCTATCTCATCCCTGCCCGTCGGGCTATCATAGGAAGGAAAAATATGTCAGTGCTTTTGCATTCCTTCGCAAACGTAGCTGGGTAATTATGTCATTGGCATCGATGAGCCTCTTTCAATATGTCACGTATTGAAATCGCGTTTGAATTTGTGCTTGTTTTTTGCTTTCACTTTCATTTCGCGATCGCACAAACTGTGTATAAAGAGCGGCAATACTGATTGGTGAGTGACAATTAATGGAGGTGAAATGGAGAGCAATGCACAGGAAGAGAAAGCTGATGAAGGAGATGCTATGCCCTCAACGTCAAGTGGCATTTTCTCATCTGTGACTTCAGTGGAAATTTCAGATTCAGAATCTGACACAGACTGAGTTCTTACAAGTTCACAGAAACTTCTGTTCAATTACAACCAAATATTTGAGTTGATGATTGTAATTTTTATACAGTTGTTGTAATTTGTGTTTTAACAATTTTTTTGATTTATGTTTTGTTTCATTTACAATATTATACAATAAAAAAATATCTTATTTTTTATTTGGGCTACTTAAATTTATTTTGGGCTACCAAAATCTGAAGAATGCCTGCCCAAAGGGCTACCAGGAATTTTGAAATTTTGCGGGATGCGGGATGCTTTGAGGGATGCTTTGTATGTGTTTTGATGTAAACTCCGATGTATTTTGTCAATAAAAGGCATTAAAAAAAAAAGGGAAAAAAAGGTCTCACAGCCGTTTGAACCTTATGCCATGCTCCAGATACCTCGGAACTTGGGAGGGTCGTTAAGGCTGGGTATCGATTTTGATTTCTATACTCGATTCGATTCCGATCCACAAGGTCCTGATTTTATTCAATTTTGACTCAGACAGTCAGAAATATTATAATTCTGATCATTTATGAGTACATATCCATATTTTTATATCTATGTATAAAAACAAAGCTGACACTTGTGAGAGGTGCAAGCGTCACAGCAGATGCCTTTGTGTTAAAATAACTGAGGATAAAACACAGAAAAACATGAAGATTTTTCTTCCCTGGCTTTTTATAGCAGATAACCTAAAAATATTTTGCAGTAGATCAAAAACTGAAGAAAACCATGACTCAACATATGAACATTACCTGATGCTGCTGACGTGAAGCAGAGCAAAGTTACAGAAGTTTAATTAGAGACACAGCTAAGTGTTTTGAATGATTTTAAAAAGTTTATATTTCTTCGGTATTGAACAGCAGAAATGAGGCTTTCTTGTTAGAGGTAATTTTAAAAAAAAACAAACAAAAGAAAAACAACGACTGACACCACCTTCGCCCATGTGACGACTCATATGACAGAGGGTAGGGCTGTGCGATATGACGAAAATCTCATATCCCGATATGAGACATTTATCGTCCTGACAACGATATAAATCACAAAAATGTAATATTTTCTGTAAATTCTGTTAATCTTGGGCAACTCAACTTGTGTGAATTTTTTACAGCTGGGCGTCTTTTACCTGCATTCGAGTGTTTTAACCGATGCATGACACTATACGTTTTTAGTAGGGGTGCAACGATACACAAAATTCACGGTTTGGTTTGATACTTTGGTGTCACGGTTTGATATTTTTTCGATACAAAAAATGTTCATGCCTTTTTAATTTGTCATTTATTTTAAATTATAAATATATATTTTAAGTAAAAAGTACAGTTTTTATATTTAATGTTGCTGAAACAACAAAGTAATAAAAAAAAAAATCTATCTGATCGAGAAATCACTCATCTTTGGAAAAGAGAGTTTATTACAGAGAAATGGCTCTTTCCAAAATAAAAGCTATACTATACGCTTCTTCTGGGCTATATTCTCAGCAGCATATTAAACATATCAGGTCCCCATAAGGAGAATCATGTGCTAACGGCTGTCTAAATGACTCAGGTAAAGTTTGTAGCATGCGTGCTTGTTGTTTTTGTCTGCTTCCACTTGTCTTTGCACTAGGATGGTGTCGGCGTAAATGTGCAGTCATATTCGTTGTGTTCCCACTAGTGCTGTCAGCATTAATCTCGTTAACGCCACAACACGGCAAATCTCCGTTAGCGAGTTACCGCGGCTCACGCCGTGTGTGGGGCTGGACAGCGTCAACACGTTAACGAGCTAACTGCGCTAACGCAGTAGTTCCCACCAATGTAATTGAGCATTGCGTGGCACATCCGACATACTGTTTTACTTTTGTCCATCAGGGTCATACTTCACATGAAAACCAAAATAGTTCCAAACGCCAGATCTGAATGAGGGTGGGGGAGGTTCAATTTGCCATGTTACAACGAGCTTAACTTCTGTCTCGCTAGCTTGCGCTGCGCTCAGTGAATCTGCACTCGACAGTGCAGCCTAGGCGGAGTAGTCGAGCGCAGATCCACTGAGCTCTCAACACCAACAGCATCGTCAGAAGAAAAGTTGATAAAAATAAATAAAATTTTGTATTGTTCGATACATATACGTACCGAACTGAAAGCACTGTATCAAACAGTTCAATACCGATACGAGTATTGTTGCACCCCTAGTTTTTAGATATAAGTTGTAACGGCCACCATTTTCTTTCAAAGTTTGAGTCTAAGGTTTATTTTTTAGCACCTGACGGCTCTTTTTTTTCTTCTCATTTGTAAACTCTTGCATACTCAACGTGATTCAGTTTATTTTGAAAAGTCTCAACAGGATCTTGAGCTTTATTGTGAAAGGTTTAGGTGGAAAACAAACAAGTGGACGTAAAAACAGGCGCTTGTCCCTCCATAGTGTGGTTATATAAAATATAAGAGAAAGAGAGAACTTAAAGAAATTAATATAGCCACTACAGTGACCATCAAAACAATGAAAAAATATTGCTGTAAACAGTTTATTTTACGACACCACAAAACAAAACGATAGCGTAATAGGAAACGATAGACGTTTTTATATCGCCATCCGATATATATCGTTATATCAAACCGCCCTAACAGAGGTCATATGAGCCAATGGCCCGCAGGAACATATCCAAAGGGGACAATCAACCATTAGTATTGAAATACCTGGGACACCAATTTGTTTTTGTAGCTGAAGAAGCCTCTTGGATGATAGGGGAAAAACTTCTTTAGAAACCTAAAGATGTCCAGTCGCCTCCTTGTGTTCAAGCTTTCAAGGCTACCATGACCTAGAAGACTGAGAACCTGCTAGTTTATTTGACTGACACCTCTTCTCCTACCCTGCACAAACCAAACCAGGGGAGAGAGGTGGGAACTAGAGTGTCTTCAAAAAAATACAACCAACACTTAACCTTTGAGATGTAGAGTCACAAAACATTTCAGGCCGCCTTCACTTGCAGACTAAGCGTTTGACAGATATGATACAATGAAGAGAGTGGTGAAACCTTGACCTTTAAAGGCAGAGAACAGCACAGCGTGTGAAGATCAACATGAGCTGAGCGTATCAAAGGTTTACAGTTAACTAACAGTTCACTGAACATCAGCTGTGTGGGATGACACTTGGCAAAATGATCACCCTGCAGCATTGTTGGCACATCGCACAAACACGGACATACACCTGCATTGACCCCAGGCAGCAGTACAACAGCTCAGATGGGCCGAACACTGAAAGCGCTACCACACAAAGCTGGCACACAATAGCAGCGTCTGCCCACATTAAAGGACAATAACACTGCTTTATTTATGCTCTGTCACTCTCATTCAGTCTGATGCTGTGTTCAGAGTGCGGAGCCTCAACTCTGACAGGAGCCACACGCACTCACAGGTCCTTCTGTCTTTGTGAGGACACTGATATACTGCGTTACCTACGGCTTCTCTTTAGTTGTCACAACTAATTACAACACCCTAACCCATAAGGACAAGGTTATGGTCTCTCAGAACTAGTTTTTCCACGTATTGTGCAAGATGCACAGAATTGTACAACTGTGCACTCATTTTTTCTCTTCTTTTGTCAAATTCTCATGAGGGTAGAAGAAGCAGAATAAAAAGACAAAATCAAACTGATCTCAAACCACATACATCTGTCAAATGGCTTCACCCACAATGACAAACAGAAAGAAAGAAATGCACAATGTCTTACTCGTTACCACACAGCATTAAGCGCATCTGAATATCATATAACGATGTTGCTTTGACCAGCAGAGGCACTACTGAGTATAAACAACACGCTCCTGCTGTCTGTGGCCCCCTCTTTGCCAATATAAAGAATTCTGGATGCAATTTTTACATAACTTAAAACACTATACACTGTATATTTATTGTATTTTAGCATATGAGAGAAAAGGAACCACAGTATCAGGAACCTTTTAGAAATCAAAGCATGCAGCTCAACAGTTGTGATGCAGCATCAGTGAGTGTAAAACTCCATCTGTCTGAAGAAAGTATTTAAAATATGCTAAAATTATGCAGCATCACATTATTCTACTGCATTTATGCAACACAGAGTGTTGTTTAATACCTAGTTAATGGGAATCAAAATGCAATGCTTGCCTGATGTTCATAAAACAGAGGTTTCACTCCCTCAGTCCCTGCTGCAGAAAATGTTCCCATATCGTAAAACAGCAGTGACACCAAGTGTGTCGATGTGTGTACCTGAGGTTTAAGGAGGTGAGCGACTGCAGGCTGATGATGCTGTCTGGGATGGACCTGATGCAGTTGTGATACAAGTTTAGTGTTTCCAAGGCAACCAGATGGCATACCTCTGAGGGGACATCGGTTAGTCGGTTTTTTGACAGGTCTGCAATGGAAACCAAGAAAAACAACGTTTAGAACAATTAAAGGGCACATTATAATAATAAAAGATGCAAAGGTAGCAATTTGAGTAGTAGTTGAATGAAATATTAAACTTTTTAAAAAACAAACTTTGACTTTGACATCTGGTGTGTTAATTGTAATAAAAATCAAAAATAAGTTGAAAGACAGGTAGCACCACAGACTCATATAAAGGTCTGAAAATGAATCCAATGTGTCCTTTTTCTTATGTAAAAGTTAGAGGAGTGGCTCTTTAAACAGTCTGACTGGATGGAAGTCTGAGAAAATAGTTTACCTCCTCCATAAACTTAGTAAGCATAGCCCAAGTTGCTAGTTTGAATTGGTTTTCAGTTCGGCCCCGAGTACAATAGATGGTGATGCCATGTTTTAAGACATGGGATGCATAGTGACTTGAGGTTCGTAGTCAGTTCCTCCCTAAATTCGTTGTCTAGTTTCAAGGGGCCACAAATCAATGGGTGACCTCATAATGCCTCCATCAACATTATTTTATTTTTTTATACACTGTAGTTTTCATTAAAAATATGGTAACCTGATTTAACATATACATAACTCATATAGTCCTCAATTTTGATTAAATTCAGTGACTTAGGATAACCCGGTCTGTGTTTCATTTGCTGTTGGTGTTAAAGTCTCTGTAAAACATTGCTTATAAGGTAATTAAATAGATTTCAGTACGATATAAAACTTTGTAATCACTCTCGTCGGAGCTGGACCTACAACAATTTGCTGTAATGCACTATACACCTATTTGCACACCCAACAATAACACGTGCATTAAGATTTCTCGCTCCGTGTATTGTACAACATGCAGATTTTGGACTAAATTCTCTCTTTCCTTGTAACATGGAGCACCACAGACACACCAGCAGAGGACCGTGAATCTGAGGTACGACTGACGTCAGACTCAAGGAACTCAGCATTTGACATGAGGACTCAGGTCAGCTGCTCAAGCCAGGACTAGTGACATCACTTCCTGCCGTAACTCAGCAACAATAATACCAACTTCAGTTATCAGCAACCCAATAAGGCCAAGAAATGTCAGTGCAATTATTCCACATTGTTCTGCCGAGGCTGAACTCTGAGCCTCTTGAAAAACACATTTTGTTTTGTTAATGGTGCAAGAACAGCACAAGGGTTCATTTCCTCTGGTGGAAACAATCGGGGAAAAGTCATGTTGTACTTTTGTATTCAGTATTTATAGTCACGGTTTTCAATTAATATCCAGCAAGACTATGAGCAGAGACCTCGTTGCTATTCTTTTTGTTATACTAATGTTCCAGAGTTATGGAACAAGAGAGGTACTGCCTAACAACCAGGAGTAATCCGGAATTCTTTTATTTGATATTAAACAGACCAAAGCAACAAATCATCCCACAGCAGTTGTGATTTTTATTTGTAGCTGAACTGGTTGCAGAAAGTGACAGTAAGCATCTATGTGGGAAAAACTCAGCTTCAATATGAAAGAATACAAACTGAATACAAATGTGTGTCCACAACAATGAGTGCAGAGAGTTGTCAATTTAAAAAATGCTGTTGCACCAGACACCGACTCTGCCTTAATAAGTGACCAATGAGAGAATAAAGTCTGAATGCAGTCTCTTTTCTGCCTGTGGATGTTTCTTTTATCTTTTGTCACAGCAGATGTCTGCCCCTCCCTGATACTGGTTCTTCCTGTTAAAAGGAGTTTTTCCTTCCCACTGTCACCAAGTGCTTGCTCACAGGGGGGTCTCTTGATTGTTAGGGTCTTCTCCAGAATACTGTAGGGCCTTTACCATACAATATAAAGTACCTTGTTGTGATATAAATAATCCAGAAATGTACTGAACTGCCAGCACATTATTCAACAATATCATGTTTCAAAGGCTTAGCTAAGCTTATATTCAGTCAGTGTAAAGAAAATGTCACATCACATATAATATAGCTAATATAGCAATTAGCTTCTGCCAATGCCATGCTAATGTTGCTAAAATGGTAAATGGTAAATGTGGGCCATTTTTCAACCAGTGACAGCTGGGATAGGCTCCACCTCCTCCAACCCTAAGCTGGAAGACCAGGTAAGAAATATGCAGAAAAATGCAGTGACAAAACCATGACCTTCACACAAATTCTGTCCCTTGATTTAACTATGATGACACACAGGAACAGATATATTTTTTTTTCCATCATAAAAATGTCTACAAAAATAAATGACAATGAAAATAGGGCACCTTTACTGAATGTGTTTTGTAAGCTGGTATATAGTACAAACACCAAACTGTACAAACAGCTCCTCTGAGGCACAAGTGTAGCAGGCTTTCATCAATTTAAAAAACAAAGAGAAAAAAAGAAAATCACAGCTGCATCTGGGCATCAGCCACACATAGAACGCATTGCATCATGGATCACACATTAACAGGAAGTGCTATTTAAAACACTGAATGAGAAACAAAGAGCCCGCCGGTCCTGCTTTCATCCGGCGAGCAAACGGCAGCAAGCTGACTCAACTCACAACAACACAAAGCTATTACTGGCAGGGCGTATGTGTGAGTGTGAGCGTAAGGTGCGTTCAACACCGTTAATGCTCTTATTAATCTCCAAAACAACACTGTGGAAACTGTAATGCGTTCAAAGCTGCAGTGACCTACTATAAACCACGAAACACACAGGGACAGATTAAGGACATGTCGATCCTACAGACACACATCTGTCAAGATACATTGCACTGTATCTATATGTGAGGCCATGTACGGTGACACAAGTGATGATGCAAGCCTCAGGACATTTAGCCCATGACATACATAGATCTTCTTTTCACTCATATCAGCAATACCAGCGCTCAGGCCTGACTGAGTGTTTACGCAGACGCACCTGTGACCGTTTCTGAAGTTTCGTGTTTTGTTGATGGCACCTGTTAAAATCCTACACTTGGATGGATGGACTTGGCACTATGGCAACAACATATTTTAGGGATGCAGCGAATTGATGTTTGGATTGATCATCTGTGCAATATTGAGTGAAAAGGCAGGATCCAGTATCACTGACAATGGGCTTATTTCTGGGGATGATCCATCCAGTTCATTTAATTGACTTTACAAAGTTCATGACTGATATTTAAGGAGCCACTGTGTGACTAAGTGTGATGAGAGTTTTTCTACTGTAGATACCCTTTTTAAGAAAAGAAAATAAAGCAAATAAGTTTCAAACTTCAGCTGCAGTTATTACTTGCGTTTTGATGTAAGAAGAAAGAAAATGTTAAACATGGTAACTCAGGTATGATGTGAACGTAGCTTGAGGCTACAACTAAACCAGTAAGGGCGTAAAGGCGAAACCTGCTGTTTAAATGTAGTCCTTTTCAGCCATCTTTTTTTAAGCCCTCTGACATCAATTTTCCCACACTTTTGTATGTTGCATTTTAGTCAAGGTTTAATGCTTAATGAACCATTTTAAACAATCTCCATCCCGAGGCCCTGATGCTGCTAAACAATAACAAGGTACTCCCAATCAACTGTATATTTAAGCTCTAGATTAGTTTCACAAGAACCCATTACAGAGCCATTAGATAGTTAATCCTGTTTATGGGGGTATTCCTAAAAGCTACAAGTCTTCATGCTGTAAATGTCACAGTTTGCCGAGGCAAACTGCGTGGAGTGTGAAGAGTGGACCCAGGTGCAGACATTCTAAAACTCAAACTTAACCGATGAGCTGTTTATTAAGGCAGACAGAACAGTACAAAATAAAAGGGCAAAAACAATGCGAACTAAGCAATAACCTAAACTGGGTAAACTAGAAAGGAAGCACAAACTATGAAAAACCCTGGCAGAAAAACAAACAAAACTCTAAACATAGCAATGAAGATGAGCGCATATCTATATATATATATACATGAAAACCTGAACGCAGGACTTGACATGGGAACAACACAGACGATCCGACAAAGACTGAATGAGAACGCACAGACTAAATACACACAGGAGGCTAATGAGAGAAGCTGACACAGCTGACACACATGAACATAACGATGTCACAGTGGAAGAGTAAAACTAAACACGATGAACACAGGAACACAAGATCTCTTCAAAATAAAACAGGAAACATGAGAGGCAGACATGACAACATAAGACACACAGACATGAAACACACAAAGGGCAAGGGAGACTTCACAGGGGTTGAAAACACAAGAGGGAGCTAATAAGCAAATGAACATAAGAAACCTAATAAGCTTAAACAAACACTATAAACATCAAAAGAACTAAAACTCAAAACACTGGGTCATAAGACCCAGGATCGTGACAGTAAATACAAAACGCACACACACGCGCACACACGCCACACCCTGAGAAGCAGGAGTGGGGCTTCCTGTGTTAATAACAACACTCTCCCTCTCATATGAAAAAGGAAATGACCTATTGCTGCCACTGTGTGACCTCTGACTTAAGAAGAAGAAAGAGAAGAAGCCTGCTGCAGGAACACAATGACTTTACTTTGACTAAACCTGATTCAGCATCTTTTTAAGATGTGAAACAACACATGTGTATTTTTCTCCCATTCCCATTCCCAGTCAATCCAACTCAGACATCTAGGACAACGTGCGGGATTATGAACATTGCAATTAGATGAAATTCAACTGTGAAAACTGATACTTTATCTCTTGAGCTTCCTCGTTTATACCCCACAATTTGTTAGAGCCAGACTTCAACTACACTGCTGGTGGTGTGAGGAGGGAAACCACTGATTAATGAATGAATGTGTATAAACCAGTCAGCGGTACCAGGAGACTAATCATTTACTGGGCAGTTCTTTAGCTTGCTACTACCCCTTGCCTCAACTGTATGCAACAGATTCAAGATCAGGTTCAACAAGGTGCTGGAAAAATCTTCAGAGATTTCACACAATTACTGTAGATCCCGTTGGCTGCACATCCACAATGCACCATGCTCTACTGGACTGAGATCTGGTGACTGTGGAGGCGATTTACATACAGTGAATTCATTGTCAGGTTCAAGAAACCAGTTTGAGGTGATTTGAGCCTTGTGGCATGCTTTGTTATGCCGCTGGAGTTTCTGTAAACCCTAGAGATGGCTGTGAAGAAAAATCCCTGTTAGTTTCTGAAATACTCTGGCACCAGCAAAGATACCAGATTAAAAGTCACTTAGCCCGTCTTCTCCACATAGTTTGACATTCAGCAAGTCGTCTTGTCTTTGCTCAAGTCTACAAGCCTAAATACATTGAGTTGCTGCCATTGACTGATTTATCAAATTGGTGATTGGCTGATTTGGCATCTGCGTTAACGAACAGTGAATCAGGTGTACCTAATGAACTCTAGTCCACTAAAGTTAACGTAACAGTTACACCTTTTTTCCCTTAAAAAGAAAAAAAACTTTGAAAAACAAAACTGATCCTTCACAATAAAAAAATAATTCAACAACAACTGTGGGATAAAGACAGCACAGAGATAATAAAGAAGGCGGGTTTTGTATTTTTTTTAACAAAATGTTTCCTGTGCAGATGTTTCCTATTAAAAGCCTTTTAATCCATCTGAAGGAAGTTTTATTGACTTGCCTCAGCACAGTAGACTGGACATAACTGCAGCAGCGTTGTGAGTATTACATTACTGTGCAGTCTTTGAGGATACAATTTCATGTAATTCAGTTTTACTGAGTCAAGACACATCAGAGCAGTGACAGTGATTTAGTACGGTCAACTCAATACTGTGAAGACATATGCTTGCTGGGGATTTTGATTTTGGCATAAAAGACGTGAAAAATTAAAGGAAAACATGAAAAAAGGGTTCTAATAAGGTGTTTAGGACACCATGTGACTATGCCTGGGCAATATGGGGAAAAAAACACCCACCTTACCATGATAACTTGTTTTATATCAGTGATATCAATATATATGACCATATAAATCACTATATCTGTTAGGCTTAACGGTTCCTTTTTACTCTTCATTTAAGATATCTGGGTAATTTGTAATTTAAATATTTATTTTCTGTCTGAAGTTGAACATAATAAATGTACCATAGATTATTACACAGCTGTGCTTTAATCAAATAACATAAATATATGTAACAAAATACAAAAACTAAAGTTTTGAGGACACAATCCTACAAATATAAAAATAAATAAAAAACAAAACAACAAAACCAAAACATTCTGCATATATCCTCAGTACAAATTCAAGAAATATGGTCTGGTTACGCTCCAAGGCAATAAGTACATGAATGAATAAGGCACAGTGCTTTACTGTGTCAGTGAAGTTGGCAGTGAGGCTTGCACATGGATCAGATGTGCGATTTGACCACCAACCTGATGTGGTAGTGAAAATCTCTACACTCTGTCTGGTGTCTCTCTAAAAGAAGCATATACGTAATGTTTATGTGCAGGGAGCCGGTAACGACGTTCAGTTACTTTCCTCGGCTGCTTAAATCCAACATTTTCGACTTTGCTTTCTGCCATCGTGTCTTTCACAATAAGGCAGGCTGCAGCACTTGTGATATCACAGTATCTGTTGTTTTGTTGTAAGGCATATGTAACATCAGAACAGTTTGAATGCATCTCGCTGTTGTTTCTCTAGATCTCTCAATACCAACTTTGATGACAGTCTAACACATCACTTCAAAACCTCCACATGAGCTGAGATACAAATCGAGCTAGAGCTCTTAATTTGTCAGACATCTCTACCTGGCAAACCAATGTCAGAAGTCAACAAGTATAACCCCAAAATTTGATGACAGCTTCTACAGTTTAATATGTTTTAAGCTCTTTCCGTGTTCTTCATTAGGAACACGTGTGCACTAATGTAGTGTTTCAGCTTCACACTGCATTTTAAGACAGAACAAGTGTAAGGACATTTTTAGTTCTTACCAAGCATGCACTGATACTTTGTGCTCTGCTCAGAGTAATCCAATTTCCCCAATTACATAAACTGTTTGAGTTAATATGAGGGTCATGAGGCAGCCTGCAGGCTAACAGAAAACTGAACCCTTTTTTTGTCTATTTTATGACAAAGCTGAGACACCATTTCCCTTCCATTACGTCTGAGAAACTAAACCAAACAACATAAAATACGAACAACAACAATTAAAAAGACAGGCTGACACAATCTGTGAGAAATATATGAAGCTAGCTAAACTATTTGAAAGACATTAGAGATAAAGAGCAGTAAGTGTGTTAGTGATGTGAACTGTGAGAGCCCGGCTTGTCATACAAAGACTTGTACTATACAGACACTGCAGCCACTGCAAGAATGTGGAGGCTGAGCAGCTGAGACACGAGAATGTTTTCTTGCCCACTGATTAACACAGAGCTCTGTCATCTAACAATAATACAGTGCGACAACAAAGAGGGAGGGAGAAGTGGCGGGGGTGAGGAAGAAAGGACGAAGGAAGGAAGGAAGGGAGACTGAGGAAATTAAAGAAGATCTAAAGAATGACCGTGTTCACATCTGTTTAAGTTTAGCTACTTTTAAATTCATTAGCCTGCTTATTTACCCACCACGTAGAGCAGAGCATTAACTAATGTGACCAAAGGGACACCAAATAGTTGTGCTACTCAGCAATTACATGTAGTTTATTTACTTAAATTCTCAAGGAAGCAGACTACTAAGTTTGCAAAAAATCTGACTGAAATCATCCAAAAACAAAAACAGAGCATGTTATCTGCCGATGCATGCATTCAACCGTAACCATAGCTACATTAATACCATTATTACTGCCTGGTTGCAACATAAGCTACTCTGGAGTTATTATCCAGCCATCATTATACACCAGTGCCGTAGACATCCCCATAACCCCAACTTGTTGTAGCGTAATACATACTCTGTATAAATCAGTATTGTGCCCCTACTTTCAACCACGCCATGTAATGTTATGCTGTCACAATGCTTTGTTCTTGATTAATGCTTCTGCTTTTTAAAATGCATATACCAGAAATAAATAGTCACGTATCTGGTTATTGTTTAGCCTGTCATTCATGAACCAAACTGGTCTGGAGTTTACAGACTATGCGCGGCTAACCACTTTAGCTAAACAATTTCCTGCAGTGACACTAAAATAAATATTCACTTTAGCAGCACAAAACCGACAAGACAGATCACAAACACAAGACTATCATTCTACAAGCAGTATTCTGCAAGGTATTACATTTGCCATACTGCATTTTTCTTTTATTTTTAACTATCCTTTTGAATCCAGGAGGACTGAGGGATTGCTATTTCTTGCTTGTGAATTGCATGTCTAACTTGCATGCAAGTTAAGGCTATGATTAAAAACAATTGCTTTATAGTTTTAAAATTAGGTTTTGAACACAAAAAGATCACAGTTCTAGTGTTAAAGTAGTGGACGTAGTTTGCTGTTGTCTACTTCCTGCATAAGTCCAGTTTTTTAAATTTTGGTTGAAGACTTACAGCTATTTACATGAGTATGCATTGTATCTTAAGAGACTGAATTTTCAGTAAATAACGTGATGAACATCATCGTAATTTTCTTAACTGTCACTATTTTTCTGGCCAGTACAGATAAGAAAGATGTTTTGCCTGTGAGCTACTATTCTTGTCAGAGATTTGCTGCATTTGTATTGGCTGAGAGTGCATGAATATGTTTCTCATATTGCCAAAGACTGCTGGCTCCTGACGGTTTAACTCTGAATTCTGCAGAGTCAGGCTGTGCCTGTCTGAAGACCTCGAATGTAAAAATATTCTTTGAGCATGTGATGCAGCTGCATCCTTTGGTTGGACAGGAACTCCTCCCTGTAGTACAGTAATGACAGGCTTTACACCACACACACAAATGTGCAGGCAGGCACACACAAACACAACAGACTAGTAGAGAGCAACACTTTTAAACCAGATACTTAGTGCAGTGTTAGAACAAAAGGTGTAGAGTTCAAAACTAGAACCACATTTGCAGAAAACAACACAGAAAAGGAGCGAGAGAGAGAGAGAGAGAGAGAGAGAGAGAGCAAGAGAGAGCGAGAGAGAGAGAGCGAGAGAGAGAGAGAGAGAGAGAAAGGACAGAAAATGTCATGAGAAAAAACAGAATAATAACGAGGGGAGATGAGTCAGGGATTATACAGCTGAGCAAAAGCTAGAGTGAACACTGAAATAACTCTGTGGTTACTGCTACTCGTGTAAACTTTTACACACACAAGACATTTTCACACAGATTTCTAACAATTTGTGGTGATATGTAGATTGAAACATTTGAGGAAGTTGAATCTTCAGACAGAAATGACATTTCAATTCCCAGTCAACTATCAGTAATAAGGTCACTTCAATTGTCAAGTGTTGTGTTACTGTCACATAGATGTCACACACATTAGATAACGTTCAATTAAAGCTGCACTTGGAGGGTTGTTGTGGCTAGAGGTAGAAAATATTTTGCACTGAACTCTGAATGAGTGGTTGTTATTCCAAACTTACTTGATGAGTTTATCCAATAGTTCTATCCCACTTTCTATTTTTGTCAATTAGCAGTATACTGGAGCTGAACAGAGCTCGTAAAGTTCTGTGGAGTTATGTTTAACACAAGTGTAACAGCTGGAATGGACAGCAGCTGTAAATACAGCATCATTATTCAGTTAGAACAATAATGATGCTGTATTTGTTATCGTAAAGTAATAATGGGCACATGAATTTTCCACGGACACATGAAAAAAAAAGTACACAAACTTTAGAGAGCAGACTTTAGTGGACTAGACCATGAAAGGACTCTGATGTTTAAGACTGGGTTTGAAGGTTCAGGTTAGAATCAGCTTTACGTTAATTAGAAGGTAGCTATGATGGATGAGGGTAGGGTACGCAGCTGATGCTTGATGTGAATGAGGGTCCTCAAAAAGGGAAGCACTTGGTGTGTGGGAAGGAAGGGGAAGGGGTTTTTCTTGGCGGTTTTCTCATCACTTGCTGCCTACATAGGAAACAGCCGACTCTCAGACGGGTGGAGTAACTCCAGGATGCTGAAGGAAAAACTTGCTGCCTCAGACTGAGTTACTGCTGATGAGGACAATGATGAAAACCAGCTTTGTTATAGTAACTGCTGCTGCCAACTGCTGCAGCCCTGAAAAGATACTCAGACACCAACCAAAACACCAAGAAACGAATACGCTGATATTTGATAACCACAAACCACCCTTTTGATTTTTGTTCCCACTGACTTTTGGACAGTTCGTGAGGAAGACTGCCCTTCCCTATAGGAATCAAATCATGTAAAAAATGTCTTCTTTCACCAGTAACAGATTTCACCATTTTAGATATTTGGTCAATGTTGGAAGTTGCTACATCCATATACCGTGTATAAAAGATAGATGTAAGAACTATGACATCACTTCAGTTGTCACCATCTTGTTGTGTTGAAACTGGATGTTTCATTCCCACGCCTTAGTTATTTGTCGATCACAGAGAGGCTCATCCTAAACTATAGCCTTTAGCCACCTTTTAGAATAAAGTGGAAATTATAAATTCAGTATGACTCAAAATGTGAACCTCTAACCAGCCTGTGTCCTGGTGGATACCAACAGTTCAGTTCATTTAGGCTAATAAGACTAATGCAGTGTCTGTGGTGGTGTCTGTTTAGGTCGTAACAAATCCCAGAGTGGTTCAATTATGGTTTGAAGGTGATCCGAATACAATCAGACCCCAACTACCAGGTGTATATTGCAAGTTTAAGCGAAACTCCTTCTGGTAGCCACGTATCCTTTGCATTCTGGGATGCAACAGCACAGTACAAGTTAGCGAGTCACTGTGAAATGAACGTAATATTCTCCAGTGGTCCAGAACACAGCACCTTTGTTGCTCCACCCCAGATACTTTAAACTGAAATGTGTCACTGCAAAACCATTCTTACTTGGTTTGTAGTGATGCATTTTGGTTCACTTAGATATCGCTTGGATTTTTCTGTCTCAAAAGAAACCAAACCACGGGAAAAAGCTACAAGTTTAAAAATTCATCAACTGAATTGGACCAAAGTAAACGAACTATAGATATGAAAACACTAAGTTATAGCTAGCAGCAATGTGGTGACCAGAGACCACAGATAGTCAGTGACTAGATAGTGCAGCAACTTCCCTGACATATTAGCGATGACAAAAACTAGCCACTGAGAAGTTAACCTTTTTTCAGCTTCAAAGCAACTGAATCAAAGTTGAGAGTTCAGAATGTTGCTGATTGACATGAGACATAGCAAATACATCAGAGGGTTATCTAAGCAAGCAGAACCTAGAATGTGAACAAGCAACCACCCATCCATGACAAAGCCACACGCACGCAAAGAGCAAGTTTCTTCCTGTGTTGATGGCCTTTAAGAAAGCAATCTTAGCAATTCTTCATCTGCAACCCTGAAGCTAATAGAGTTACCGCTGCTGACGATCCCTCCCCTGCCTTTGCTTGACTCTTGAAATATCTGATGATGATTCTTACCAAAACTTTGAAGTTAAAAAAAATATATATATATTCAGGAGTCCCTTGGGAAAACAGAAAAAAAAAACAGAAACCACATACTAAGAATGCGGTACAGGAAGCAGAAAAGTAGAAATGAAGAAACAAATAAAGAAAGACAAGAATGAAGCACAGGAAATAGTAAAGTGGGAGGAAAAGACAAAATAAAAAGTGAAGGAAGTGGAATGACAGGAGCCGGGGTTGCCATGACAACAACTTTCTGCATGAATGCAGAATCATATCTGTGCAAACATGCATGCGTGTAATCCCGTACACATCAGCAGCTGCAGTAAGCGTGTGTGCTTGAGTGTGTGTGGTTAATGTGCATCTTGTGGCCAAAAAATGCTTTTGTCCAAGCATTTCCAGTTCTAAACATAGATGCAGCGTGTATGTGTGCGTCCTCCCACAGGAATTCAGCATGACCTATTTCTCAACCCATGTCCATCTGCCGAAACCTCGCTCACACACATTCACAAAAACAGCCAGTAGAAAACATCACATTGGTTTTAAAAAGGTCTATTTATGGCAGAAACACACACACATTCCTCTCTCTTTAAATTTATTTAAAAATGATCTACAGTAACTTGGCAGTAAACAGTGGTGAGCATGACCAGCATAATTTTAAATGCAGGATGCATCAAAATGTATAAAATATATTAAAAAAAAAAAAAAAAAGGATAACACTGGTGTACACTGCTTCAGAGTCTGTGACCTTGACAGCTATAATTTGAAACAGCATAAATCTAACTGTAAATGAATACATAACTGTTGGTCAAAGATTTCACAGAAGTAGAATGACCACAGGCCACAATGAGGTTGGAGTTTGGTGCTGCAGGAAACCTGAGGTGGCAAGATGGGGCTTAAGTTACTCTAAAGACAAAGAGATTTGGTGACGCATTCAAAAATTTAGTCAAATCAGCAAAACCTTTCAGGTTATTCCAACTTGAAACTTGTTTTGACTGCTTGACCACTTCAAAACTGACTTTTTCAGACCTGAGCTGCTGAGTTGTGAATGCACTGCTGAGAATTAATTAAAGCTGTAGATAATAACAGACTTTCCAACATGATTTGCGACAGTTGTTTTGATCTTTAAAACCTTCAAGCACAGACAGACAATGCTTGGCACCCATATGTGCGAGCATACGTCTAGGTTAAATTTACATTGATATGCTGTACAGATTGTTAGACTGGATCAGTAGAAGGGAATAGATTTCTGAGACTGACCATTTCACTATCAGTCCCCTGAATTCAAACCAATCCAATCCATTTCCAAACTTCTCCTGATCTCCTGTTCAGAAAGGTTATTTTCAAGTGACTTACCTATAGCATAAAGTCCAAACAAGATGACGGCTGGAAATGTTTATGCATAAGTTCCACAACCACAACTTCACTGACAGTTATATGGATGAGTGCATGAAGGGGATGTAAGCAGAGCCATAGGTTAGTAAGCCCATGGCTCATGATGGCCCCACATCATGTGCTGCAGCACTCAAAAAATCAGTTTATTTGATCTAATATCAGATTTTTGTACCTGTGAACTGAAGACTCCAGACCCCCGTTTGTTCCTGCCAACTTTAAACCATGGCTGTCCCACATATTTCTGACAGTGCCCGCTGGTGACGGTAAACGCCTAAAGCAGTCGTGTGCTGTGACTTTACAGAAAGGCAAGCAGAGTTGATGCAAGCCCTGCTTGCCTTGCTTGTCCTAAGAGAGCTTCACTGAGCTAAAGTATGTGGACAACAGTCTGCAAATCTGTGTGCCGTCTCTGCATAGAACTGCGACTTTCCACTGCTGCTCATCTACATAAATGGACTAACTTTACTGGTTCACAGAGTTTCTTTTTTGTCATTTTTCTTTTGTTTTTCACTTCTTTAATAGTGCGCTCAGAATTCGCACTTGTACTTTTACACCCTGCAACACAAATCACGTTCTCGCTGCCAAAATGATATGCATGCAAAAACACTGAAAAAGGAAAGACCGATAGCTAGGATGCAAACAGGATGTAAACTTCCTGTTTGCATCCTTCAACATATTATGGAAGCTGCATTCATCTATGTAAATAGAAATCAAGGAAATAACAGCAATGGTGGTGCCAAAATCCATAAATATTTCCTATTATGATGCCCAGGACACAAACATGCAGCACCAAATCAATGGAAGATTCACATATAAAATCATTGTTCCCTGCTGTCACTTCCCACCATGTTAAAAATTAACTGAGAAGTACCCTTAAGGTTACAGTGAAAACAAATCTCCTGAAGAGTAATTTTGGCTTTTCAGCTGGATCCTCCTTAAGGGATTTGGTGACTGAGAGAATGTGTTCACGCATTAAAAGGAAAAAGGAAATGAGACTTTGTTTGAGGGTCCATGCCACTCCCCCTCCTGCCTGGTCACCCCTTGCTCCATTTGTCTCTGAATCTCTATGTTTTGTTCTCCAGAACAACCGAAACGACTGTTATGTAACAAAGCCCAAGCAGTCCAAATGAACATCCACCCACATCAACTCTGAGAACAGTCATGTTCAGCGTGCAAAAGGGCTTACCAGCACATACACACAGGCAAGGGCTTAATTCCTTTTAAGGACAAAGCAGACCCAAAAACAACAATCTGTGTGTTTGTTTTGTTGTGCCATAATTCACTCATGCGACAGTTTCATCGTCCTGCTGCTTCGTCGCTTGCCCGTCTCGCTTCTCTGCCTATCTGGAAGGAAAAGTAGGACCAGGGGAAAACACCCAAAAACTAAAAGTCTGCTGCTTTATCATGTACGAACAAGCACACACACACACACACACTGACCTAACTTGGGTCCACCGTATTACATAATTAAGTCCTTAGAAAAATAATATGACACAGTCCATGTTGTAATGTTAATGGTCGAGCAGTGAAGTGAAATGATTTGTGAATTAGCAACATTTACATGCAAGTTTGATTTTCTGTGTCCACTGTCAGTTCTGTAATATTACAGATTCTATAGCGCACCAAATGGAGTCATTTAAAGTACGTCTTTTTAACCACTGTGCCCTACTTACTGGGTGATGACACTTCCTGTTTAACTGTTGAGACCAAAGTACTACCTTTGGCATAGTCGGTTATCCTGAGTTCAGATTATACGATACTGTTTGTCTGATATCATCAGTGTCACATTAGTGTAAATAGAGGCCAAATCCTATGAATGCACCTATTCATATGTCCTCTATTGATACTGGCACACTAAATATAGCCAAATCAAAGGCGGGTGTAAAAGCAACGAAAACCAAATAAAACATGACACCTCCCCTATTGATCAAATGATTGTTTAGATCGCTACTGGCCTATAATCTCACAATTGGTGCATTCCTAATAAACTCCTGCCGTGTTTTGACTGAGGGAGGGACATTGCAAATTTGTCCCAACTGCAGCTTAGCAACAAAGAGAAGGAAAGTTTTATGTTACTATTAGGGCTGCCACAAACGATTATTTTGATAGTCGACTAGTCACCGATTATTTTCAGATCATCATCCATTGAACGTAAAACGTACAGCTTATTGCACCAGCAGCATCTGCTCTTATATAACTATCATTAGCTTAAAGCTTTAAGTGTTTAAGGTATGTGCTAACTAGAAATAAAGATGATAGTTTATTAAATTTTAATGAAATCTGCAGGTTGTTTCGGTGAAGTTTAATAAACTCCTTGCTATCTAAAATTTAACAGGAGTATATTCTCGAGCATCTCACACTTCTGAAAATCAGTTGTCTGCTTGACGTTTATTCAGCTGTGTAAAAACTATAACTTTAATCTCAGCCAAACAGATTCACTCAGGAACAAATAAAATACTAAAAAAAGCCAAACAATAACATTTTTAAGTTATCTAAGTGACTTATATATGTTTAACCTGAGTAGCGAAAGATGGTGGTGGGCTTGAAAACGATTAGCCGGGAGTCCGGTGTTCTCAAGGACTCTAGTGAGCCTAGCCCCCGGCTAGCTATCGAGCTAGTGGCTAACAGACGTCTCCGAAAACGTCGGAGCGCTTTTGAAAATATGTGGTGTCTTGATAAACCGAGCAGATATTTGAGGTTTACACAGCTACATTCTCTCCTGAAAATATGTTAAACATTTATTTTGTGACCCAGAAAGAATAATAAGAGTAATATTAAAACTAACTAGCTGCTGCCATTGTTGGAAACTGAGCTGGGCTGCGCTATGAATTCTGGGACACAGCTACTTCTTCTTCTTCGGGGTTTAACGGCAGCTGGTATCCTTGTACATGCAGTGCTGCCATCTTCTGTTTCAGTCCGTTATTACACTCTTAAATCCTGCTACTTATTCCTGCGTCTTTTGTGATCTTACAAAGCTTCAAACGACACGTCGACTATTAAATTAGTCGTCTGCAATTTTGATAGTCGACGTAATCGTGACTAGTCGACTAATCGTGGCAGCCCTAGTTACTATGCTCACATTCAGTCATATCTATGCAAGTTCACATGTTGACACAAAGCCGAGGCAATATATACACTCCAAGACGCTAGCCTGCTTGATCAGTATAATTTGGACTAAGTACAAAACCTCTTTTGCACAGACCAGTAGGAAAATGTACCACCTCTGAGCTTTTGTGTGTGTGTGTGTGTGTGTGTGTGTGTGTGTGTGTGTGTGTGTGTGTGTGTGTGTGTGTGTGAGAAGCTGGGGGATCTGTCTGTCTGACCCAGTGACCAGCTGACAATCACAGATTAGTATTTAGATTTAGGGAGTTGGTGTGATTATTGTCAGGGCAGACAGGGGAGTAAAAGTAACAGTCAGTGATGATTACAAATACACTGTATGTGACTCTTTTTTTATCCAAACCAATGCTGACATTTCACTGATTTCAAGAAACAAATTCAATTTTCAATTCAATTCAATTCAATTTTATTTATATAGCGCCAAATCACAACAAATGTCGCCTCAAGGCGCTTCATAGATACAGAGAAAAGCCCAACAATCATATGACCCCCTATGAGCAAGCACTTTGGCGACAGTGGGAAGGAAAAACTCCCTTTTAACAGGAAGAAACCTCCGGCAGAACCAGGCTCAGGGAGGGGCGGCCATCTGCTGCGACCGGTTGGGGTGAGAGAAGGAAGACAGGATAAAGACATGCTGTGGAAGAGAGACAGAGATTGTCTCTCTTTTTTTTGTGACCAACTGTGACCTGTCCAACAGTTGTCATTCATTGTGTATTATTATTTTTTCCTACCAAAGTTTCTCATTTGAAAGCCAAGATGTGCAAATTATTTTCATGGAGAAGCTTCAGACACAAAAACCCACTCAAATGTGTTTCTATAAGTCAAAAACAGACCCTACACTTAAAAAAAATACATAGAACAGAATAAAAAAAAAATAACAGATAAACACTGAAAGTCTCGAACAATCAAAAACAGAGAGGTTTCACTTGTTTTACAAAAAAGGGAGGAGAGAGATAGAAGCAGATATTTTACAGTAAAGATGAACTCAGACAGTGTGAGAGATGGCGAGGGGGAAAAAAATGTTACCTTTAAAAATAGCAAGAAAAAAGGAACATGGAGGAAGAAGGGGAAGAGAGCTGGCAGGCAGGGACATTAACAGGATTAGTGAGGGGGAGTTTCCTCAAACTGGCAACCCACCAGGCATACTGTCAACACATATACACACACACACGCACACTCACACTCATCATCATCATCAAATGCAACAACAAACCCCCCACTACTGACCCACATCTTTCTCTGCTGTCGGCATATCACTAAACTGTGAGGCCAAATGTGTGTGTGTGTGTGTGTGTGTGCGTGCGTGCGTGCGTGCGTGCATGTATGTGTGTGTGTGTGTGTGTGGCCACTGGCAGGGCTGCAAGGGATGGCATGCTTACAAAACAGCACCCACTCCCACCAAAACCCTGGCACACTGACACACAGACATGATTCCTGGCATTGTAGAAATGTTAGGTTATGAAGCCTTTAAATTCAAAATACTACAACTGCAGGGAGCGTCCAGGGAGGGTCTCTGTCCCTCACAGAAAACTGATTTCCTTAGTTAGCATCATTAGCTTAATGATGCCGTTTTCAGCTTGGAAAAAGTGCTGCTTTTAGTTGGTACAGCATGTTAATTCTCCGGGGTACCCTTCATAACTCCTTCAGACATTCGAAGCTTTCCTAAATAATTGAATTGCCCAGACACTGATTGGCTGGCACACCACAAAAAAACCACCATCTCGACAATCCTGTGTGTCAAAGTCTGCACAGAGGCGAAAAAATGAAACACTCTCTTAGCATCAACCTCAAACGAGGAAAAGATGAAGCCCACAAACATTACAACAACAACACTAGTCAGAAATAAAGTATCATTAATATAACTCCAGCATCCATAAACGCATTTTATTTTATTTCACGCATGTTTGTGCGTATGTGTTTGAGCATATGTGAACGCTTATTTATGTATGCTGGGATGTGCTTCATGGTGAATTAGGATAAGCCTGAAGCAGAGGGGTATGGAAAGTGTGTGCGCTCATCACAGTGAACTGGTTATTGATATGGATGTGTGTGTATGTGTCTGGATGACAGTATGATGCCAAGAGGATTTAAGTGGGAGATAGAGAGGTGTGCGTGTGTGTTGGTTTTGGGGGTGACTCTGGCCTACATTTGGAGGGATGAGAGAGTTCCTCTTTATTTATTCAAAGCGTCTGTCAGGACAGACCAAAACTGTACATCTCTGATTTAGAAAGACACAAGGTGGTCTCATTTTGTTTTAAAGCTGGGATGCAATTTCATTTTTTTATTATGCAGTACACATTTTTAAAATTTCACTAAAATTTAATTGGATCACAATAGGTCACACTTCACTGAATGACTTTTTCAGGGTCGTGGGGGCGCTGGAGCCTATCCCAACTGTCTTGGGGCAAGAGGCAGGGTACACCCTGGACAGGTCGCCAGCATGTCGCAGGGCCAACACATAGACACAGACAACCATTTGCACTCACATTCACACCTATGAGCAATTTACTGTTTTTCAATTAACCCTATCCCCACTAACTGCACATCTTTTGACTGTGAGAAGAAGCCGGAGTACCCGAGAACATGCAAACTCCAAACAGAAAGACCTCGGCCTGATGGTGGAATTGAACTAAGGATCTTCTTGCTGTGAGGCAACAGTGCAATCCACTGAATATGTTTTTTTTTTTATAAACTAGCGTGCTATATGGACTGTGGCACCATATAACAGACTACAAACTGCAGATGGTGTCAGATCTACATGAACAAAAAGCAGAACTGCACTGGTGTTCAAATAATCGTCTGAAAGGGGACCACGCATGCTTCAGCTAGTTTTCTCTCGTATACGCTCTCTGGACGCTTCATACCAGGTTCCACCTTCATAACTGTCTTAATTCTTTGCGCCATGGATTCAACAAGCTGCTAGAAACATAAGTCCTTCCACATTTTGTTCCATATTGACATGACAGTATCACCGTTTCTGCAGATTTGTGAACTGCACATTTTTGATGTGAATCTCTCATCTGCTTCAGCGTAGAGCGTTTTCAGAGATGATCTTCTGCATACCTTGGGTGTAACGAGTGGTCATTTGACTTATTGTTGTTTTCCTATCAGCTTGAACCAGTCTTTCCATTCCTCTTTAACCTCAGGGACAATTAACAGAACAATATTTAACATTTCTAAAAGCATTTTTTGCTCCGAGAACTGCTGCTCACTGGATATTTCTCTTCTTTTTTCTCTGTAGAGGTTTACTAGTGTAAATCCCAGCAGCTGCACCAATCATAACACATTCAAAAATCACTTAATTCACCTTTTTCTCCCTTTCTGATGTTCTGTTTGAACTTCAGCAGGTCATCTTGACCATGTCTGCATGTCAAAATGGACTACGTTACCATCTGATTGGCCTATTAGGTATTTGCATTAACACCGAATTGAACAGGTGTACCTAACAAAGTAGTTCATGTGTGTATCTTTCTTCTTCTTTTGTCCCTGATTGACGGTTGGCAGGGGGTGCCATAGGGTTTCCATCCCGGTCAACTATGCACTTCCAGGCCTTGCAATCTCTGGCCTTGACCTTTGCTTGCTTGAGGGTTAGACATCGTTGTTTAAGATTGTTTTCAATTTGCTTGATCCAACTCTTCTTGGGCATGCCATGCTTGATTCTCCACTGGGCGAGGTGCTGCTGCAGAGGAAGGCGATATAGCAGGCGACGGCTGCTCATGCGGTAGACGTGGTCAAACCATTGCAATCATTGCTTTTCCATCACCTCTTCCATTGAAGGCTCCTGGTGACATTGACTACGTATTGCACTGTTGCTGAGACGATCACGGACGGACACTTGGAGAATCTAACGCAAACACGCATTTGGAAGACCTCAAACTTGTTGAGGTCGTGGTAGAGGATGACCCAGATCTCGGATCCATAGAGAAGAATGGGCAATACCAGAGTGCGGCACAAGCGGATTTGGTGATGAAGGTTACATTTGTCTACTTCCAGAGGCACCATCGGAGGAAGATGAAGGCCACTGCCGCTTGACTGATTCTTCATGTGTGTACTGCCCTAGGGTTGTAGGTCCTATTAAACCAGGAGTGTCAAACTCAAATACACAGTGGGCCAAAATTCAAAACTGGAACAAAGTCGCGGGCTAACGTTAATATTTATTGAAATATATTTATTCCTCCAGATATAAGAATGAATCTTTTCTTATGGACTCAAACACGTTTTGCTGAAAAACTGAATATGGAACAAGCAAAGCTTAATACTAAACAATATATATATTAGCTGTATAATACCAGTAGGCCAGCTCTAACAGTAATTTGGTATGGCTTTGCGGGCCAAATGTAATTAGGCTGCGGGCCAAATTTGGCCCGCGGGCCAGAGTTTGACACCTATGTATTAAACATAGTCAGCGTTTCTAATAATAAGATCAGAGTATGTACAAGTAAATCCTGTAAGCCAAAAGGTCAGACTCAGTGAGAGCAGAAAACATAAAAAAGAAAAAAAAAAAAAAACATGAGACACCCCCCTTTAACTGGTCCAGAGGAGACCATTTAGAATAGGGGCACCAGGCTCATCTGTAACTGTCAGGTTATGTTATTGCTCTTCGATACAAAAAGCTTGCTGTAAGTCAGCTGGATGCGGTGTGATTAGTCAATGTGAAGCTAAACAAACTAAATACAAAAGAAGCAGTTTCTCTCAGCTGACCACTGGTATAAAACCAGAACTGAGCGTATCCCTAAGCATAACAATGACACTATAGCAGAGTGATGATTTAGTGAGCTCACAATAATTAACACACAGGCAGACACAGTTTATAGGTGTAATCACACGGTGCACTGTGCAGCAGAGAACAGAAGGAAGTGACCTTCAGATTGCAAAAGGCCTGAGGAAGGAAATTTGTTCCCTTCCAAGGTTATCTAGAGAGACCGCTCAGAGGGGCACACTATCGAACAAGAATGCAGGTGGGGACGTCCTGATGCAGACGAGCGGTTCAAATAATTAGGTATTTTCCTTGGACCTTCCCATGTCATGACTGCTGGGGTGGGGGTGTAAGTGTTACTCCAGGACACCACACAGCAAGACAGTGTTTCACCTGCAGCAAATGTGGACCATTAGTACATTGCACTTCTCTGGAATTTCTTTAGTGGAAGATTTTAAATGAGCAGCAAAAGCTTTAAAAAAAAATCATTCTGTTTTGCTGTACATGTCTAAATGTTAACATTAACATCTGCAACCGCCATTCATGAATCAGTGAATGGTGGTAGCTAACCCTGCCAAACCTGAGGTAATAAATCCATGTGCTGAAGGAGGAGAAGCAGGTTTACATGAGGCTGGTCTTTGGTCTGTCAGTGTGTTAGTATTTTCAGCTCCACGGAGCAGCTTCAGAGACACGTCTGATCTGTGCAGCGCGCAGCAGCAGATGACAAACACTGATAGAAGAAAGCCTCAAAAGATCTAATTCAGTCACAGGCACACAAGATGTGACCACACGCATGCTGCACTGCCGTAATCGCAAGCACATAGTAGACTACAGGACAAAACGTGAACATGAAAGAAGAAGAGGGAAAAAAATGCTTAAAACATGATGTAATGTATGACATCAGTGTCAAGCGATGTGTAAAGCGATGATACTGCCTCAAGTCAAATCCTGGCTTACGGGAAAGTGTCAGGTATCAAAAGCAAAAACCTTTTCCTTATATGCTCAGTGATCGAGTGTCCCACAAGTCATGCCCTCCTGATCCTTCCTAATCCTTTCTGTTAGAGCCGTAACTAACGGTTACTTAAAATATTTTCCCACCATTAATGAAATAATTGTTTGATCTGTGAAATAATAGCCTGTCACAGACTCCCAGTGTCTTTATCTTTGACTGGGAAGTTCTGACCTTAATGTTATAACACAGGAGGGTCTTGATACCAAAGACCACCTTAAAACAGAGGGGCTACAGTGTATCGCATGATTTCAACTAAACCGAGTTCATTTACTTTCGCTAGCAACACTGTAAGTCACTGTCACTGGTGTTCTGAATAATGCAACTGCACATCGAAGGCTTTCCTCATATCATCCAGATAACCAGTCTGTCGCAGGGCCTTTTAATAACCAATCAATGCTAAATTAAAGAGCAAAGCATTGCTAGTCTCTTCCTCAGAGCGATGATATTAGTGGACACCCAAAGCCGAGGTATCATACACAAAGTGGAAAAAGTACATTTCAATTTCGTTATTGGTAAATGTCCAAAAGGCCGCTCACAGGAAGCGCAGCACACGTGGGCCACAAAAGGACTGTGTTTGTTTACAGAAGTTAGCATTTAGCTCCAATGATAGCCTCTCAGAGCTGCCAGCAAGTATGTGACCCTCCAGTGTAATGTTAAATTAATGTTTGCTGTCTTTTACTTCACTAGGAGAATAAAAAAAAAAAATCAGCATTGCATTAGGCAGCCATGAAGTAATAATTATAATAAGTCCAGCTGTAGCTGCTGCTACGCTTTACATTTGTGGTGAGGGGGTGGGGAGATACTTGGCTTCCTTAACAGGAAAAGCTCCAAGGCACTGCCTCCTGAACACAATGTAGTGGGGAGCAGTTACTTCCCTCCTCTGTGCTGGTGAGAAAACCCGCATCTCCACCCTCATTTCCTCACCTTACAGTATCATTATCACAACTCCACCCATCTTCAGGTTAGCTTTTGCTCCACTGACTAAAAGCAAAGCTAGTGCAAAGACACTTACAGCTCTGCAAGGTCTGCAAGCCTCGGGACATCTTTGTCATTAACTACACTTACAATAATCAAATAAAACAGAGGCATACAGTTCACTATTATCATCACTATTAATGAGTAATTAATTAATAATAGTGACATTGCCACGGCTACCACAGTAGACAAACAACTTTGTAAAATAGGTGGAAAAAAGAGATTGTAAAATTGAGTAATGTAGAACAGTAGGTCCTTGGTAACCTGAGAGATAATAAGACATTATGTTTATTCTATTCTTTATCTTATATTAAAAAAAGCTGATGTATCCAGAAGTGATGGGCATCTAGTAAGAAAATAGTCACCAGGAACATCCCTAGTTTGGGCAGATGGTAGCTAACTTCAATGTTAGCTTGACCTCATTTTTGCTGTCTTTTGTACAATTACACAGAATTTCTCAGAGATGATGTAATATGTGACATCAGTGTGACAGCTTCAATGTGTAAAAAGATGTCACAGCCTGAAGTTATATCCTTACTCATAGGTAGGTGTCAGGTGTTATGCTCAGGGATCAAGTGTTCCATATGTCATGGCCTCCTCTGATGAGATCCTTTCTAAACCTCTGTTAGTTGTAACAAAGACTAACTAAGACATTATTACTTCATCAGGAATCTTTTTTCCACCATTAATGAAGTTGTTGTTGTTTTTTCATAGAAGTGCTTTTTTCTATGTCTCAATGTTTTTGCCCAATATTCTCTCTCACAAACAAACACACACATATTCAGGCAAGGCATCAAGCCACTGTCTTTCCTTTAACTTAGTAAATGCTAAGATATGTAAGCAGAGTCTGTGAGCACAGCGTAGCAGCATGAGAAAAGGCTCAGCACGTTCATGCAGTGGTTCTCCAGATGAGAACAATGACCACAAGACAAGAGACTCAACACAGCTGAATGACACTGAAGACTCGCAGCAGCTGAACTAAGTAAGAGAAGGGAAGGTTGCAGTAGCTGATGGATCACATCACCATTTCGGATGGATGATTAAAAAAAAAACTTGATAAATATTCTGAGGAGCTGTCAATATATCAGGTGAAACCAGCATGGGAAACGCTGTAAAACACCCCTATTTTTGTAAAAGGCAAAAAAATAGTTGCACAGACTTTTTAGACTATTTAAGTTTCCAAAAATCTTGCCCATCCATGCGCTGATCCAAGCTGACAGAACCGGGACTCGGTCCTGTTAGATTGCACTTTCCATCTCAGTCCACTGAGCTCTTTTCTGATGTCCCTGAGCTCCTCACTCTCTCCGACTGGCGTCTCTGTAGCTCTTCATCCCTCAGAGAGAAAACCATTAAATGCTCCATTAAGTGCTTCTTTAACTGCCTCATTCTATATGCATGAGCCGCTGGTCCTCCCTCTTAGAGTCCTCTGAGAACAAATCAATAGGAGGCGGCTGAAGGTGAAGCTTGCAGTGAGGGGTAATGTTAAGGCATCTAATCATGAGGAAGGAAAGCGTGCATTTCTGTCTTTTGGTTCCCTAAATTGTTAAAATGTGTTAATTAAAACTGTGCTTTTTGACACTTTCAAAAGACCACTCTGCTGTGGTTACTCTGTCCTCCAAATATAAAAGTGTTTGAGGATCTGAGGGTGTGTGTTTCCGTCACAGCTGTCACTACGTTCAGGTGTGGCGCGAACACTGAACAGACAGTGCCTCCTCTAACCCCACATCCCAACACATTCCTGGAAATCCAACGCTTCCTGAAAGGGAAGGAACAGCACTGAGGTATAGGAAGTGAGGGTGGTGATAAATCATGCCTCAGGCACACATTATGCATCCATCTACACACATTAAACACACACAGACACACACAGCTGCATCCTTCAAACCTTTATTGCACTCTTTCTGTATCGTTAATGACTTCTATAATATTGTAAACCACTATCGGGCCAACATGGCAGCTTGTTGGTCTATTGACTGGTAAAATATTGCATAGTCAAATCAATAAGCAAGTTGCCCACAAAGTATACAAGGACCTCACATCATTGTTTACAGTTTCTATGAGAAAAAGAAAAAAATATATTCTTTTCTTCAGAAAAAATAAAAATCAGAGTAAACTGCGGGAAGAGCGATTGAGTAAACCTGTCCTCCCTGTGACAATGGCAAATGGTTCTTTGGTCAGGTCGGAGGGCGCTTTAGAGTTTTGCTTACAGATCCGGGGTCAGGACCCGTTCTGCGTTACATCTGGTATCTGGTGAAATAAATAGACCTGACTATAAGTACAAGTCGTGTTGACAGATTTCTTCAACAAATATGGAAAACATACTTACATTGGAAAGAAAAAAAAATTCCCTGTAAATAATTTCAGCATCTAAGACCTCTGCAAACCCTGGACTGCTGTTTTACATTTTCTTTTCCCCCAATCACTCTGCAACTGCTCCTATCCCAGCTGACATTATAGCGATAGGCGGGTACACCCTGAACGTCACCAGTCCAGTGACAGCGCTTCTCATGCAGCAGTTTTAGGATAACAAATACAATCGTGGCTTTAAGTTTGGGCAGTTGCACCACTACAAAAACTACAAACTTCTCAAATTCCTCCTCAAAGAAAAGTCTAAAGTAAAGAAACAAAGCATCTATTAGTAGAAATAAATAAACTGCATTCATATAGCAACAGAAAACAAGCATTTATTAACTGTGTATTGTGCAGCTAATTTTCCAAAAGCATCTTGCTGCAAATAGTGAATGTCCCAACTAAAATTTGATCTACATAATTTAAAGGTATGATTTCAGTTGGGTTGGCTATTAAACAAAAAATGAAAAATAAAACTATTATCATTATTATTATTGTAGTCACTATTCATTGGTAACTTGGTCTGTGCTCTGGGACTTCCTCCACCTTTCATGTACTCACTTGGAAAGTAACCACAGTGCAATAAAAAATGCTGAGATATGGCAATCCAACCTGCTGATGGTTAGAGAATGTCTCACTCCGGTAGGGTTGATGGTCAACAAAAAAACTGCGTATTAACAGAATAAATCACAGATATACTGATAAACATGCTTATATGTGCAAATGCATTTAAGTACAAGTGGAGAACAATTTGAACTTTTTAACTGCATATAAAAATTTGCACAGTACACCTGACAAACGCAGGGAGGTTGTTGCTGTCAGTTTACACACATATTGTAAAGCTCTTTGTGTTCGTGTCGGTCCACTAAAAAAAAACTGCCAAACACTGCAAAAATGCGTATTGTCTAGAGCTGGGTATGTGGTGGGAAGCACATGCTCACACACATAAAACCCACAACAGACAGACAGAGCTTTAATACCAAAAAGCTCATCAGTGTGTCCACTGCAGGACAGTAACACAACCACACAGCAGCACAGAGGCAGCTACAGTGTTTTTCTGCATCTATGTAGTAATATGAGGAGAAGATGATTAATTGATGAAGAAATTAACTGAATAATTCATAGCCCCATCATACATTGTACACCTCTGATTCAAGCCTTCCAGATATAAACATGTTTGTATATTAGTGATACATTTATTACAAAACGAGCGCTCCATGGCCGAGGACCATTTAGACACCGGTGTTGAAGGAATACCTCCAGGTCCCTTTTTCAGTGAGGTACAGGGCTTATGAGTAAGTCAACATTTTTTAGACTTAACCGTGGAGCTGGATCCTGCTGACCCTCTGCTGATTGTTTCCTCCATGCCATGTTAGCTCTCGGGCTAGATATCAGCGCATGGCTGCTGACAAGTAGAGCAGCCAACAAAGAACATGAAAGTGAATTGAACTGATCACCTTATACATTAGCCCATCACTAGAGGACTAATTATCGTTATTGTCACTAGAAGGTACCAGACGTACAACTCGGTGAATCTAAGTGTTAATATTTTAATTGATTGCCAAGGTCATTAAATTGTCACATGCTATGTGGCCGTGGCCATCTGTCACCAGATGACGCTGCAGCTCCGATACTGTTGTAGAAAACTGTCATAACTTAAGCCTATTATTATTAGTTATTGTGAAGGCAAAACAAAGAGATCGCAGATCTTTTGTGGGAATGCATGCTGGAGATTATGTCATGCTAACAGAGTTAGAATAGCAGACTGGATGTGTTAAAAAGGAGGGTGATGTTTAAAATGATTGTTCTTCCTGTTAACCATGGTTATCTGCAAGGAAACACATGCAGCTATCATCGCGGTGCATAAATAGGGCTTCACAGGCAAGGATGTAGTTGCTACTAAGATTGCACGTAAATCTACCATTATCGGATCATCAAGAACTTCAGTGGTAAAGATTCAGTTGTTTTGAAGAAGGCTTAAGGGTGCCCGAGAAAGTCGAGAAGCACCAGGACTGTCTCCTAAAGATCTGAGTGCCACCAGTGCAGAGCTTGCTCAGGACTGGCAGCAGGCAGGTGTGAGTGCATCTGCATGCACAGTGAGGCCAAGACTTCTGGAAGATGGCCTGGTGTCAAGAAGAGCAGCAAAGAAGCCACTTCTCTTCAAAAAACAAACAAAAAGAAAACCATCAGGGACAGACTGATATTCTGTAAAAAGGTACAGCGAGTGGACTGTTGAGGACAGGCGTAAAGTCATTTTTTCTGATAAAGCCCAATTCCGATTGTTTGGAGCATCTGGAAAAAAGGATGTCTGGGGAAAAAAAGGTGAGCGCTACCATCAGCCCTGTCTCATCCCAACAGTAAAGCATCCTGAGACTATTCATGTGTGGGGCCGCTTCCTCACAATTTTACCAAAGAACACAGCTATGAATAAAGGATGGTACCAAATCATCCTCCGACAGCAACTTCTTCCAACCATCCAAGAACAGTTTGGTAAGGAACAATGGTTCAGCATGATGGAGCACCGTGCCATAAAGCCAAAGTGATAACTAAGTAGCTCAGGAAAAAAAACATTGAAATTTTGGGTCCATAGCCAGGAAACTCCCCAGACTTTAATCCAATTGAGAACTTGTGGCCAATCCTCAAGAGGCAGATGGACAAACAACAACCCACTAACTCAAACTCCAAACTTTGATTATGATGGGTTGCCATCAGTCAAGATTTGGCCCAGAAGTTAATTGACAGCATCTCAGGGCCAACTGCAGAGTTCTTGAAAAAGAAGGGCCAACACTGCAAATATTGACTCTTCACATAAACAGACTTTGTGAAAACTAATATTCATGTCATTCTCACAACTGTACAGTGGTGACCAGAAAGAATCAGTTTTATTACTGAAAAAAATCATCTCCCTACTCTCTTCCTCTTTCCTGGAATCATCTTTAAACAGAAATCGATTCAAGTTCTCAGATTTTTCCCAAACACTTTCACCCTGAGTGCTAGAACTTTTATATATAGCAATTATATCAGGAACGGTACAAAAGAGGATTTGTAAGCGCATAAAATGAAAGCAAAATCAGTTACGTGTTATTGCTGTGGATGATTGCGATTTAAAAAATAAATAAATAAAATCTGCGGTTAAAATTTCGTCATTCCTCAGAACTAAACATTGTGTCATTCTGTTTATCTTTCAACTGTCTGGCAGTTAAGGGATGTTTAACACCCCAAACACACAAACAGACACACAAACACATGGTTTGGTAGTTGCTGTTGATCCCACCACATTAAAAGCAGACTGACTGGTTGGTTTGGTTTGAAGATCCCCTTCCTTCACCTTTCAGTTCCTGGACACAAGTGATATAATCTACCCTAAAATAAATACCTGCAACCACACATATACAGCCCCTCCCTGAGCGTGTCATATTAATAAATCTTATCGCACGTTCAATTAGATATACCACATTTTACCCTGTTAACAATCAACATCGGCCTCTGATCGTTCTCAATGTTCTTTTTCTTTCTCCTTTATAACTGTTTCAGTCCCTCTTCCTTGATCACAACCATGTGCAACATCTTCCACGAGTAAGATTTTGAAAATGTGCCTTATACTTTTTCTGGACCTTACAAAATTATAATGATGCTTTATGATGTGATGTTTCAAATCTCTTCTTCATCTGCGTGTTGTATTAAGTATTAAATAGAGGTTTGAGAACAGGCAGAAGCAGGCCCAAAACAGCAACTGCAGAAAGGAGTTAAAACCCGCCATCTTTCTGTGTTTCTTCGGCCCGCCTTTCAGCGTGGTTCACCCGAGTGACTGTAAACACTCTAAAAGTAGCTCTTTTCCAACAAAAAGCCACCTCTTAGTTTGAGAGAAGCCATTAGTGGGAGGAGGCTGTAAGGAAAGCAGCTCCAGCTTGTGTTTCACTACAAGCTGAGACTTGCGCGACTGCTGATATGAAACTAGGAGGAAGCACAGTGTGAGTCCTTGCACTTCTGTCGACTCTGACACACTGCTTCTGTGTGCACTTTAGCTGATTTATATAAATACGCGTGTGCATGTGTGCATTTAAAGACGAGTGCTTCCACAGCACGCTCGTCTGTCACAGTGACTCACTTTGTTCTGTCTCATCTCATTTCTTTACATGGGAGCTGATCACAGTTGCTGTGTGATCAGAGACGCCTCCATCTTCACTACAGAAAACTCAACACGCCACTGTTTACTACTGTCACACCAGCATGTCGGTCATATCCACTCCAAAATGTCCACAGCAGGATTTTCAAGCTTCTTCGGTTCGTTTTCCCAGCGCCAGAGATACTTTGATACACTGATATGCTGACATGCAACCAAATGTTTAAAATGACAATTTATCATTCTTTATCCCTTTATCCCATGATCTTCGAGTATTGAGCCAGAATTTGCAGGAGGTACCAGTCAGTAGGGCCAATATTGGCTGATACAGATATTTTGAACCCACGTATCTTAATGGCTGCACTGTTTTCTCTGGATTTTTTGAACCCTTCCTTTATCCTAAAGCAGGGGTCTCATACATATGGCCTGGATGGGTCAAAATCAGCCTGCCAAATGCTCCAATCTGGCCCCAGAGGACAGCTCTGGAAAATGAGATGAAATGTGATGAAAGGCATATGTTTGGACTACGTTTTACAGCTTTTATCTATTGTATAATGAGCATCAGGACTTTTTCTCTTATTTTACATGTTTTGTTTCTTACAATTTAAAGCCAGAGAGTTGTGACAGTTCCTGCAGCAGCATTTCCTTATTGTGCAGAAAAAAACTGATATGTCCTGATGAGACTGGCCTTCTTTTTCCTCATACAAAGATAACTCAAGGATTAAATCTGTAGTTCAAATTTTTTTACACCGAAAGAAAGACTGTTTCTCATTTGGCCTATTTGCCAAATATTTGCTGTGACAACTCAACAAACTATTAAATAAACACTTATGACCTAACTATGTACATGAAATCATTAATCTCATTAATCTGACACCTCCTTCTGTTTCCTGAAGTGGTTAGGATAATGCACCTTAAAAGCTATTTTCGGCTAATTCCTCATTCATAGAGAGCCATCGCAGCAGGTAACGCTGCATGTTTGTTTTGGCAGACTTTCACACCAGATGCCCTTCCTGACACAACCCCAATGGGATTTCTGTCTCCTCCAGGATGGCTGTGTAAGCCACGACATCAGGATGATGCACCTTGAGACCGTCATGGTAAGAAAGCATTAAATAAACTGGCATCAAATTAAAGAGAAAAAATAAACAAAGTGTTAGGAGTAAGACGTTTTGCTACCACGTGCTGCCAGAACAGATTCAATGGCCCTTGACAGCAATTCTATAAATCTCTGGAACATTTTTCTACAACAACATCTTGTCACTTTAAAGGAAAATGCCTTCAGCGTCCTGACACATATCACACAAACATCTACAGCGTGCAAACTGTTAGGGCCCAGTTTTATCTGCTTTCTTTTTTTCTCTTGACTGACTCTTAGGGATAAGAGGCAGGACAAGCCTCTCTAAAGGCCATTTGGTATGTAAGTGACAAAAAACATCCCAGATCACAAAGTCTTGTCCATGACCAGGAATCCCTAATATATACTGCAGGAACGCTGTTAAACTGTAGCACACAATCTTCACACTCTCATTTTACTGCTATCACTTCTATCGCTTGACTTCATACTGCTGCTGCGGTGTGCGTGTGTGTGCATGCGTGCGTGGGTGGGTGGGTGTATGGCTCTGTAAACGTGAGCTCCACAGCAGTTACGTAATCCACATTTCTTTTTTAGTGTACATAAACAAAGTTAGAGACCGAAGTGCAGCAAAGTAACGTCACTTGTCTTCACTGTAGCACAGCCGACCCATTTATTCACTTACTCTGCAGAGCAAAGACAGCCACAACTTAGCAGGCAACATTTAGAGCACGTGTCTAACCCAGTGTTTCTACTACTTTTAAAAGCTGAAAGATAAAATGCCTGCACAGTACAACAAATCAGCTAAACCAGCATTCCCCCAAATCTATCCTTATGAATCCACATGATGTCAGAGCGAACACTGAAAACTATTATGTGGATCAGGGCAGTAGGTCAGTGATGAAAACTTGACTGCTTGATAACCACAGAGACCTGCACCTTATATCCTATACTCCGTTTGACCTGGTATGTATCAATAAGAAATTGCCAACCATGAACCCCAGTATGGATAAAGGTAGTCCTGCTTCTGGCCATACTTATCAAGACTCACAATATACACCAAGATCATAGACTGTATTTAGAAGATGGATGCAGCCACCATGACATCAGCCATTGGTTTAGGACCCCACACTGAAAGCTCAATGTTAGCATTTTGGCTGCTGCCATGTTATTTATTTATTTTTAAGTCCTAAGTGATCACATATGAACAAGACAGTGGAGCGCTACTTCATAAGCTAACTGCTTCTATAGCCTGTACACATATATTGCAAAGATACGGAACACCGCTAGTTAGTTCAACATAACAAATTAAACCCACACTATAATTTTATTCACAAAGACTGAGGCACAAACTCCTGAAAACCCTGTTCCACTTAGCAAGTCATATTATTGTCCTTTAATGCAGCCACAGAGCCAAATTTAAGCCTTACCAGCACCCAGACAGGAAGCTATTACATATATGTACATATGTTGTACAGAAGTTCATTAAAATGGCACTCGACTCCTTTACTCTCTGACCAGAGTAAACACTTTCCTGATGAGTTTATGGGCTTGGTTGTTGATTTTGGATCATACTGAATAAAGTTCAAGTTTAAATCCAAATTATTATCATTTTTAGAGTCATAAATCAGGATTATTTAGGGTATGCTAATTAGCTAGTTATTTATGAATCACAAGGCATCACCCTAGGTGTATGCAGAGTTCTTTCACAGTCAGCTCCACCCCTTTGTCCTTGTCTAGTATCAAAACATGACAACAATAACAAAAACCTCCGCTCAGGACTTCATAATCAGTCTTCAGTAAGCAACAGATGGTTGCATGGTGGCTACATCCATCTTTTACATACAGTCTATGACATGGATAGGTAACTGGTCTGTTAGAGCGCAAACACATTTAAACTTTTAAACTCATGACTCCTATATCAAGCCTTCTTTGTAACAAAGAACCCTCATATAAAACAACATCTGCTTTTCTTAAAGACCCTTTCCTTCAGCTTTTACAGCGCAAAAATAAAAAAAATTTCTATTGGTTACCTTTATGTTAGAAAACTTTACACACATAACCTTTTGTGTTCTGGTAATTAACGTGATAGGGGATGGGGTTGGAAAGAAAATAGCTATGTTGTGCCTAAAACAGCCCAGACTGAGTGTGTCGGGGTTCAGCCAACTCTCCATGCCTGTTTACATCTTGTAATGGATTAAAGGGAAGTAGTGGGGATTTCCACTGAACTGTCGGATCAGTGATAAATGCTCCAGTGCCCACTTTCACTATAGCCTCCATAAACACAGGGCTTCAGTCATTTGGAAACTTGAAACTTTTCCTATGACTGTTCTCTCAATAATGAACAAATCTCAGGTCACAATGAGGCCAGTCAGGAGGCTAAACACGACTCAGTGGAGGGGTTAAAGTCAACTGTGCATCCGGTTCAGGTGAAGCCAAAGTTCCAACTTGCAAACACCACCAGGGCTGAGGGCTCGGCACATCACCCGTGCAGCTTCGTGAGCAAACGCTCAGTTAGTCCTCGTGGATAACGGAAATGCCAATGTTGTAAATAACGTCCAGCGGTTACTTAAAGGAGTCTCCACGCTGCCGTGACGCGTTTATAGCGGGGAGCAGTTACCGCCCAGCACCGGTGTGCCCCCCCTTCTTAAAAGCTAACCGGGATGGGCTGTTGGGGGAGTGCAACACACCAAAGAACAACCTACCTGCTTCCACCGTGTCCGACAGGTCGTGGTTGGCTGCTGTCCGGGGAAACTCCTTCAGTTTTCGGCAGCTGAGGTTGAGGGCGCCGCTGGCCGCCGCCTCCTCCAGTGCCCGCTCCAAGCCCCGGTTGGGAGGCAGGTTGGCGCTGCCGATGTGAGACTGGACTAACGGAGAAGAACCCAGAGGGGGGCGAGTCGACTCCGGTCCCAACGTCGCCATAATTTTCCGCCTCTCCGCTGCGCGTGTCCGTGTATCGGTTATGTCCGAGAGAGCGCGCGGGGTTGGCTACGTTCAGGTAAACAGCGGGACACTGACTTCACAGACGTCCGTGGCCGTGCCGCGCGTTCTGAGTTCGTGATTGTCGCCGCCGCGTCTGCCTGGAGATCTGCGCGTGTCGTCAAGCGTCTCAGTTGGACGGTGCGACATCCGGGGAACAAATTTCAAAATTGTACACCGACCGGGCCAATGTTACGGTGGAATGAAATAATAAATACGAAGCCGTTTCGGGTATAATTTAGATATTCTTTTTTTTTTTAATTTCAAATTAAATATTTCAGACACAAATGTAAAGGTCTTACCATTGAAATGTGGTTATAAATCCAGATACGAGGGGGAATTAATAAACCCTGATTGCAAATGTATACGTAAAGCACTGATAATGCAATTGTGTAAGTGGTTATGTGGCCTCAACTCTTTTCTTATAATCTATTATATAAAGATGACTGACGATAGACTACTGCGCTACGATTTTTATTTTGAAAACAGTGTTTCCGGTCTCACGCTGCATTTTTTTTTTTTTTTACTTACTGCAGCTGAGTGCGGCTGCGCACTAGCTTTTGCGGCCCGTGAAAGGCAGTGAAAATGAAAGTGGGGCTGAAATTTAATGAACAGTGACCTCTGCTGGACAAAAGCCACAAACACATTTCGCGCTCTGAAGCTTTCTCACAGAGTTTAATCTCACTGGTGTTATAGTTAGTTATCTCAGAAATTTTCATTTTGCTTTAAAACACAAAGTTTAAAGACTAAAGGGCTGGGTGTCCTATTTTGCAGTTAGGCCTGTGCTTAAGTTATGGTGGTTTCCTTTTGACTAAAGTGGCTGCTGAGACCAAGATATCCAGGTCACACCAATTACCTTTAGCAAGGATATAAGAATAAGTAACTACTAACAATGCAGTGAAAAGTGTATAGAAGATTGTAACTACAGTTCTCTTGTAGTGTAAGTTCTCTCTGTGTAAGTTTTAGATTTAACAATTGGTACAAACCTTCACAATTTTTTCTTCATTTTTAATGTCATATTTACACTATCTGCAACACCCCTGCTGCAGTTTGTGAGCAGTAATGTCACCAGTTCCAAATGAACACTAAATGAACCATAAATATACATTTGATCAAATGTTATTGTTTGAGATTAAAGCACGGGAAAGCAGCTCTATGAGAGGAGAGAAACTGATTCGTGCTGCAGGCCAAAAACCCTTATTTACAACCACCCTGTGTACATGAAGCTCGTGTGTGTGTGTGTGTGTGTGTGTGCGCATGCGCATGAGTGATAATGAGAGAGTCCCACCGGGAATCAGAAGGAAGTGCTGAGTCAGCTCATTACATAACAAGCTTGCATCAGCAGATGATGCACAGTGCTGACCCCTGATTACACTGAGCACCATCACTTGTTCGTACTTACATACTTGTGAGGACCTTTGCTAACCTAACACACAACACATCGTACAGATTAACTCAAACTCAATAGTTATTGCAAATTTTAGCCAGTTTGCTTTTTGCATGCACGGTTCACCCATATGGAAAGATATATATATATATATATATATCTTATAAAGTTTGTATCTGTCTTGTGTGAAACTTGTGTGAAAAGCACACAAGACTGAAAACAGATATAAGATCCCTTGAAAAATTATATAAATGAAACTTGTATGTTTTTGGATACTTACTAAAACAATATATGAAAGTAATGAGAAAGTGGCCACTTTCATGAGTAAATCATATAAACTATATGAAGTGGGCCACATCTTATGCATGTCTTTTATAAGTTTTTACTATTTCTTTTCCACATGGGTATAATTACATATGTCCTTTCTTTGTAAAAGTCAAAGCAGAGAAGAGGGGAGTAACACGAAGCAGTGGAAGGAAGAAGTTTAAGAAGCCACTCAAATATTTCTCACAAAAACGTTTTTACCAGTTAGAGCCTTCTTTTCTTTCTGATATCAAAATTTTTCTTTTACATAAAGTGATGTCATGTGTGTTAATGAGGTACCAGGATGTAAAAATGTGTGTTTCAGGAAATGTGTAGCTCGTGTTTCCTTTTTAAGCACTTTTTTTTTACCCCCAAAATAGTGGCTATGTTACAAAACCAGCCCCCAGCTTGGGTGTAAGTTGAGCTCACTGTAAGTCAATTATGTGGTCTTCATAACAATGAAAAAGATCTGATTAAGCCACAAAATAACAGAGGAAGAGACGACACTGACTCCAGACCAAGTCCCTACTTTCTATGGCATTTTGAATGGCACTATCAAAACATATGTTGTTGTTGTTGTTGACTACAAAGTCTAGTATTCATGTTCATCAGCTAAAAATACGGAAGTATACCAAATGTGCAATTGATAGTGTACACTTAAAATGAAATTCAAATCATCTCTGGATGTTCATGCTCGAAAGAATGAAGTGCTGCGGTTTAAATGGTAAATGGCCTTTATTTGTATAACGCTTTACTAGTCCCTAAGTACCCCAAAGCGCTTTACACATCTAGTCATCCACCCATTCACACACACATTCACACACTGGTGATGGCAAGCTATATTGTAGCCACAGCCACCCTGACAGAAATCGCCTGACAGAGGCGATTTCTGTGTTTCTTTCCCAAAAAGATTCAGTCATCTATCTTTATCTTTTATTAAAGCAAACAAATGAGTTGTAATGTTTATTTCATAATCACTAATAAAAGCAGCAATATTTACTTACAACATTTACTGAATCATTACATTTAGGCTTGTAGTTTAAAATCAGACTTATAAGAGTTTTCTCAGATGACTCGTCTTGCTTTGTCTACTGGATCAAGTTACCCCTTAAAGAGAAAACATGGCAAAGTTGAAATATATTTTATTCATCCCAGAGTTGTATGGTCTCTTTGTTACAGCAGTTAAAAATTAACTGAAAAAGTCCTGAGCATCACAAAAACATTTAAATCACTTCCCCCCTTCAGAACCTGGTTTGAATTTCACCAGTCGACTTGACCATGTCTAAAGAACTGTGCAAAAGTTCTATGCTATCTCTCATGTTGCTACGAAAATAGGAAAATGTTGCAGCAGTTTACTGAAACATGCAAACCTCCATGGAAATACAGTATATGAAGTGAACACAGTCAGGTTCGCTTGTCTGTCACAGACAGACAGACAATTCCTGGTTGCATCCTTTATATCTGAAATACCAATTGTTCTGAAATATGATGCTGCCACCTGGAGGTAAAGACTGGAGGTAAGTGTCTCAATCTGATCACGTCTCAACAACACCCCCGGCCATTGATACTTGTCTCTGTACTAGAACTTCCTCTTTCACCTCTGCCAGCTGCCAGCTAACATGCCAGCCTTTGCTGAGCACTGAGAAATGCCACGTAAGATATGCTGCTGAACGAAACCTTTGCACTCGCGTCTGTGACGGTCTTTAAATTGAGGAACCTGCTATGGGTTTAAGGAAACACTTTTGCTCCTATAATCGATCTGATTATATTTCATCAAATGTTCCTTCATTCTTTAAAATGAAAGAAACAAGAAATATTTTAATTATGTATTATGTGTTATGTATTATGAACCCTCCTAAAATAAAAGCATGACTTAATACATAATGAATCAACTCCCTGTTGTTAAATAGTTGAGAAAAAGTCAGCAGCCTGCGTTTTTTTAAGTGGCAGATTACATATTTAGGGTAATTTTGTGGTAAGGTGCTGTGCGGTGTACTGAGAGCTTCTTGGTGTCTCTGTTCTTAGTGAGAAAAAAAAGCCCAGCACTGACTGCTGAGACACAGAAAATACAAACCTGATTTAAATACAGGAAGTGCTGAAAACCAACAAGCCCTCTTCCTTTCTCTCCAGCTGCCGCAGCTTTTTGAAGACTCGCATTAGTCCTCCCTTCACCAGACTGACAGGTTTCCTCTTCGAGTCACTAACTGGTGAGTAGCCTGAGCTTTGTGTTCTGGTCAGTGTTGCTTCTGCTGTCTGCTTTCCCCCCTCTCTCTGCTTCAAACATGTTGCTTTTTACTTTGACTGAAACAAAAAAGGGAAATATTTTAGACATTATCACTTACAATTAGAATCTACTTCTGCATTCATACAGGAAGTTCTGTTTGCTGATTAAAGCGAAGCAGCTCCTTGAAGATATATGAGCGATATATAAGAGAGATTAATCAGCAGGGCTCATCAGTCCACAGTCTTTAGAAACTGCTTTCTGTGTCACTTTGAGAGTAATACATTTGTATTTGCACTGAAATATCTTTGGCTGTTTTCTTCCCTTTTTTTAAAAATCTCAAATCTTTGAAATTCACTTCTCAGATTTGTTTGAGGATACATTTTGTTGTATATGTGTGTTATGAGGATACAGAGGGTGGACTATAAAATAACTGTAGTTTTAGTTGGATGTGAGGTCTGTTAATGACGTTGAAGGCAGTTCAGTGCTACATTTTCTCATTTAACTTAGTTCTTTTGTGTTTTACGCTGATTTCTCATCTTTGATTAAACATTCCAGCTTTATTCAGATTCAAAGACGGTGACTTCAGTAACAATGTAACCACTTGTGACACCTCAGTTTGATCGTCATGGATCATGCTTTAGCCTAAAACCCCCCTCTAGCAGGCCTTGTCATTTATTCCCAGGTAGAGGTAAAAAAGGTAAAAAAGCAGAAGTTGGCCATCAGGGTGCCCTAAACTCAGGACCAATAAGCTACAGTGATGTCAGGAAAGTTCTTATCTTTTTAAATCACCAACTAACCTCTGCATTATGTTAGGCAGGACTGACTACGTGTAAGTCATGAAAAAAACACAACAACAAAGTTGTAGTTATCTGGTTGTATTGACAGCAGCTGAAACTAAAGACATGTCCTGGATATTTTTATTTTGTTTTAGTTGGCTTTGTAAGTGTTCGAGTTTTTTTTTTATTTGAGTTCAAACAATAAAATAATTTTTTAAACGTCATTAATTTAACACGTTTCTCAGTTTTACCTTTCACTGTCAGGCCTTTACAGTAACCTTTATGTAGACTGATATGCTTCGTAGTTCTAATGTTTTGTTTTGTGTACAGGATAGTGCTAATTCTCACAGAGTGATGTCTCCGACACCCATATTTTTTATCAGAGTCACACCCACACTGCACAGGCTGGGTTATTTTACAAAGTATGAAAGCTTAGATCTTAGATCTTTCTGCACATGGTTGTTGGAGTTTCTCAGCTGAGACTGTTCTAATTCTGGATGAACTAAAGACTTTGCTAGCATGTATTAGCTTTTATGAAGTGTTGGCCACAGTAGCTGTTTCCCAGGAGAGTTTGTGAGATCTTGGAAAGCAACGGAAATAACTGATTGAGGTTCAGCCCCATCTTCTGTAACCTAAAAGACACTCATGTTCTGGTTCAGTTTTAGAAACTATCATTATAAAAACACCCAAATACCTCTGAACGATGGTTATACATAAACACTCTGCTATTCTCATTATTTTAGTATGACGTTTTCTGTTTTTAATACTTCATTTGAATTAAAAACATGTTATTTTTTACAAGGATCTTCTTCATTAGAGTAGTTGTGCAGCAAAACAAGTCATTAAGAATAGTGTATATCAGGGGTAGGCAACTCCAGGCCCCAAGTGCCGGTGTCCTGCACGTTTTAGACATCACCCTGTGTCAACACACCTGAATCAAATCATTAGTTCATTCCCAGGCCTCTGGAGAACTTCAAGACATGTTGAGAAGGTAATTTAGCCATTTGAATCAGCTGTTTGGATCAAGGACACATCTAAATCCTGCAGGACACCGGCACTCGAGGCCTGGAGTTGCCTACCCCTGGTGTATATAAACACATGCATCACTTAACTCTGTTAACTCTTTACATAAATGCTTAAATCACCTTATTATTTATAACTTGCCAGTTGAAAGAATTGAGAACATCCAGAGAAGTTGATGGCACAGACAAACAGTTGCTCTACTTTGAGCTAATGAAATAATTCAGCTACACACGCAGTTGTGACTTGCACAAGTAAAAAGTCTGTGATGCCACATTTCCTGGGAAATGCATGCATTGCTCCACACTGGGAGTTCGGATGACAGTGTATTTGTAATTGTTTAAAATTTGAAAAATCTTTAACTCTCCCCTGAGATACATTCACACTTTAAAATTTGCATTATGATAAAGATTTAGGTTATAATCTTGCATATCCTTGCCTAATGAATATGTATATTTATTTATTTATTTTTATTCTCATCAGTTCCAAATTGTGGCCAAACTAATAAACCTTCCCAACATTTTCAGCAGCTTAATAACCTACACAATATTACAGAACATTTAATACTTTCTGATCTTGTACAACCATTAGTCAATACCACAACTGGTACTTGTGTTGCCTCTGCTCTGAAAGCAGCAGGAAGTTTGCTTCAAAGTAATTGAGAAACAATGCCTCTCTTTTTCTGCACAGATGGGAAGCCACAGCACCATGTCCTCCTCTCTGTATAGTTCCAAGTATGTCAGCTGGTATGTGGACATAGTGGAGTCAAAAACCCCTGCAATGGCATCTACAGGTAAGGCATCTAGGCATCTTGAAAGACTGGTATGACTGCCACCACACAGGAAACACCAGAGAGTTACTGAAACATTTATTGCAAAGCTTTAGTTTAAAACTGCTAGGCTTTTAGCTTGAAATTATCTGGACATATCTTTTCCAGAACAGTCTCTGTTTCTGGTTCCAGCTCCAAAAATCTACGTGCAATTAAAACGAAAAATGCCTTTGGAATACATATTGATCAGGCCTAACTTTTTCTTTGCTGTCTCCCTTGTTTTGCTTTGCTACCAAACACAACAGTCAGCTGCTATGGATTCTAACCCACTTCTCCTTCTGTCACCACCAGAAACTGACAGAGCAGAAGCAAATTCATCATCTTCCCATCACCACCAGCACGCAAAAGTCAATTGTCTCAAAGATTTTAAATCTTTCCTTGACTCCAAGTTAGACAGACTCAGTCACAGCAGTGAGGGTTTGGGTGATGAGTGTAAGAAAGGCAACATAGTATTGACAGATAGTGACATCCAGAGCAAAGAGGAACTTTCTCCTTTGGATCCAGAGGATAAAAAATTCCACCTTCCCCGGAGCAGTCCGGTCATTTCCAGACGCAGCAGGCCCATCTCCTGGCATGGAGGAGTAAATGATACATCTAGTCCCAGGTAACCACTATTAAACTGTGTACTATATGTTCAAAGCATTACAAAACATTGCAGCAATATCATTATTACAAATGATTGGATAACAAATAAAAAAAAATGACCAAGAAACACAGATCTACATGTGTCATAGATGGAATATACACCTAATTATATAAGAAATAATAACAAAGTGCAGTGAGATACACCTATCAGCTAAAGCATCTGTTGTGGCTGAGCAGTGTGTAGAGTGATCAGAGTGCAGTGTGCTTTTAAAAAAACACAATGCCTCCTCAAACACATTGAAACTGTCTCCCACATTCTGAGTGACTCTAATTTTTAAAGGGCAACACTGCAAGATAGATACTCATCTAAAGTCTTGTTGTTATTCATTGGGGGTGAAGAAACCAGGGAAGGGTTTCATGGGTAAAAAAAGACAAAGCCTAAACGATTATATTAAGTTTCTAAAGATGCTTTTTTAGGTGATGCTTTTCTAAAATAAGCTGTAAGCTGTGATGATGGGTAAACCAGTAACTATCGTATCAAACTTGAAGTAAGAGTTGTGCATGAGTCATTCAGTCTTTTCTCTTGAGTGCTACAGTTCATGAATGACTTTTACCATTAGCTGTTTGGAATCCACACAACAACTTTGTCCACTTGAACGAAGCTGCATGCTACATGATTTTACTGCTACAGTTCAGCACGCATAGGTAAACTGTAGGTGGCATAAAACATGTTAACACATTTATTATTCAGATACTTAGGACCAGGAGTTAAAATGGGATTTGGCTGGTGGGGGAACCCTATAATTGGGTGTAGTGGTGCTGTGCTGTTATTCTGATATTTTCTGTTCTTTGGGCTAACTCAATTTAAATAAGACATAAGCAGAGAGCTAAAAGGCTGATTTCCAGGCCTCTAGATCAGCCCAGAGCATGGTATGGCCCCGGGCTCCACCTGGTTTATTTGGTTGCCCCTGCCAGTGTGAGGTCAATTGGAAATTGGGATTTAAGCATAATATAGATAGATATACACCCAGTTTGTCCCATTTCAGCCAGCAAACAGTCCTTACATTTTGTGGGAAATCACAATAGAACTTTGTTTCTTTTGCTGTGAGGATGTTATGAAAAAAACAAAACATTTATGTTTTTAGCATTTATGTCTGCAAGTAAATGCCACTTTGAGTTTGCTGGCCCTGAAAGATGTCAGAAAGACTGATGCAGAATATAGAGCAGGGGTCTGAAACTTGCGGCCTAGAGGCCACTTGTGGCCCACGTCACACCTACTTGAGGCCTGTATATTAACATGAAGAAATAATACAATTTGGCTCTTGAAGTTTCCTTTTTTTAGGGAAGATTTGTTTGTTGTTGACTGCAATGTTAAAATGAGTCCTTTAAAAACCAAAAAGCTATTTAATATGAAGGCGATATGAACAGAGAGTAAAAACATGTTGAGGGATTGAGTTTAGTGAGAGTTATTTATTTTCACTAGCAGTCAAAAACTAATGTGTACACTTATGTCTGCATTTTTATCATAGCTGAAGTGCTCCCACGTGTCTGGTCAGAAACAGTTTACCGATTTGTTTCTTTGGTAGTTCAATGAAAGGCTTCAGTTAGTTAAGAGTCACAAAAAAATGTCTTCCCGTTTGTAGTTTTGTCTTATGATACAATATTTGAAATTATTAAAAAAATGAACAAAACACTAGATTTTCAGAAATATTTGTGGGTGTTTTCTTATTTGTTTTTTGTACTACTTGAACACTACAGTGGGCCTCACATGAAATGACAGTAGCAGCAGTGGCCTACAGCTCATTTAAGTTTGAGACCCCCTGATGCTGAGTTTTTAACACACAGTCTTCTAAGTATTTATTTACTGTAGTCACAGGTAAAGCTATGTGTGTGGTTTTTGGAGCAGATTACTATGTTTAAGGATTGAGAAATACAAGAACTCGACATCTGAACCTTTGCTAGAAACGCTACAAAAGCAACAAGCCCTTCTCTTTTTTTCTTTAACAATCTTTAATCATCCAGTTTTTTATTTTTACTTCCAACCAAATCGCTAAAACAGTAATTCATACTCTGATGGGGAGTTTATCAGTGAATGTTTGGTGAATTCTTTTGCACCTGAGAGGAAAGGAGCAATTAAGAATATGCCACTCTCCAAGCAAGATCAAGAGTCTTTCAACACCTTTGCAGGAAATCTGGATTTTCAGTTGAAAAGTGGACAGCGGAGCTATTAGGAATGTGTTGAGTGAAAGGCATGATTGGAGAGGCTAGCTCTGCAATGGGACAAACAGGCTGATGTTACAAACTGTTCAAATCTGCTTTTGAAGCAGATGCAAAATGAAATTTACCCAAAACAGGAACTGGTATTTTTGAACTGTATTATACAGCAGGACGTGCAGTGTAAGTCAGTGCTAAAAATGAATCAGGTTTCTGATGCTGTAACTAAAATAGTCAATTTCATCAAGGCAGGAGCATTGAATCATCGACAGTTTGTTGCACTTTTGTAGGCACATCAGACTGAACATGGTGACATAGGTTCCCACACAGCTGAGGGAGGTGGCTCAGCATAGGCAAAGTGCTAAAAACAGAGCAGAAATTTTGTGACAAGGACATTCCAGAGCTCTCATGTGCACAATGGAAAGCAAATCTTGCATTTGCTGTTGATGTGACTTTCCTTTGCATTTTCGAAACTGCAAATGATGTAATTAAACTATAAACAGAAAATCTGGAAATTTTACAAAACACACTTCGTCCGCAATTGTTTGTGGGAATGTTGATTGTATATGTATAGTGATAAAATGTTGTCATGTGCTTATTTCACATTTGCATTGACCAATTGTAACATCTACTCTTAAGAGACAGTGGCCATTTATAGAGATAATATTAATATTGAGCAGAACTGAGTTCAGCTTTTTGATGCAGTTCAACACAACAGTCCCACCTTCTCACGTGGCCCCTTGGGAAATTTAACGGTCCATCCCAGTCCTACACAATATGAAGCTAGTAGCAAAGGTAGAAATTGGTGAGTGAATCTATTCAGCATCACCTCCCTCATTTAAAATAATACCTAACATGTGCACGACAGCCTGTCCTGCACCAGTCCAACATAGTGCATCACTGGAACCTCCACAGCGGTACACCTAACTAACCTGTTCTGCCTCTTCTACACTTCACTAAACTGTCTATATTGCATACTTTTATTCATCCTTTAGCAAAACATTAGGACACTTCAGTTAGTTTTGCAAGATGCTTCACAAAAAGGTATCATTAGTCATGTATAGATCTGATAACTATAAAATTAATTAAAGGAGAGTTAGAGTTAAGTTTTCAGTTTATAAGGCTGCACCCTTATTTCCCACAGGGTCTCCACAGTGGATGGATCTGCATGTTTGATTTGGCCCTTCCTGATGTAATCCTTTGATTTGTGATAAGCAGTAGGAATACACAAACTTGGGCTCCCTTGAATCTTTGTTTTTGCTTCCTCCTGGTCTCAAAGCTTTTCCATGTCAGGTGAATCTGTTAATAACTACACCAAAGGTACATTTATGTAAAAAAGTGTTTTTTGACCTATGGAGACATTATTCACCGTATGTGTATCTAGGTAATATGCAGATTCACTTACTGTCTACACTAGGCATAAATAAATAACCCTAACCCTAAATAAATACATAAATGGGGAAAAGAAACAAATAACCTTAAAGTCACAACTTTGCCTTTTTTGGTGGAGTCGAACTCAGAGAAAAGGAAATGCAGCTTCACTGAGTTCCAGATGTAACGCGAACTAAACACAGCACACGGCAATTTTACAAAATATGTATTGCTCTAAATAAGACACTGTGCTGTGTGAATGCCTTCCTGCCGAAACCAAAAGTCACCAGACTGCTCAGTACGCACAACGGTTCCTAGTTATCGGGATAGAAAAAGGGAACAGACAAGTGAAAGAAGTCTCATGAAAAACACAACCCTGCATTCCTCAGTGAGCAGGCTGGGAAAATTTCCTTCATATGAATGAGTATTTTTGTCTTTTAGTTTGTGTGTTTATTTTTTTAAATCACACACATGAAAAGTGCAGGCCCTCTCTTAGCATTTCACCAGCTGTCCCACATTGTCACAGACATACTCTTTGCCCCACATTTAGGTTGTTGCTTTGTGGTCACCTCACACCTAATAGTGAATAGGAATATAGGACAGTCTGCTTACCACAGTGTTACTCTAGCACCACTTGATGGCGCTAAGGCTTTAGAGACTTCAGTTACTGTGGGATAACTGGCTGCTGGAGGTAAAGTAACACAATGAAACTAATAAGCTCATGTTAACACTACACAGTATGCTGCATATGTAAACAACAAGCTTTACTTCTTGTGAATGATTGCAGCAGGAGACAGTGTTTACTGCTTAGGACTCACAGTGTTTGACATTTGAGATACTTTATGGTAAATGTCATGAAAGTTGTGTGGTTGCCAAGAGCCTATGAGCAAACAGGAACTGAAATGAGTAAATAAAAAGACTTTTTTTTTTTTTTTAATTTCTGCAGCTATGGTTTTACACCTCAAAGTAAAAAGAAGAAACAGGATATTCCTCATGTTTCTGTTGAAAATACAGTGAACATACTATTTTCACTGCTCACACTAACTACTAACAAGTAATTACTTGTTAAAGTGATGAGTAAACATTTGATGCCACTCAGCTGCTTGTCAGGTGATGCACAATATGTGTTTTTTTATGGTTAACATTTAATTTGGTGTTTATTTCTTGGATGATTTTCACTTGCATTGCTTTGAAACTTCTCCATCTAAAGTGAAATGTTTCTCCTGTTAGCTCGGACCCATCATCTCCTGTCTTTGGTCCACCGTCTCTGGGTCCCCAGGAGTGGTTGACATCCAGCAGTGGGGAGGATCTGGAATCCAAACCGAGCTCCTATCAGTTGTCATTCGCAGTGGAGATGGCTAAAAAGCAAAGCTCTACCTCTATCTCATCAAATCTGAAACGGCTTCTGACTCCCAGCCTCCACCTTCCCTACAGTGGACAGCAGGGATTAGCTGAGGAGCATAAAAGGCGGACCCAGAGCAGTTGCATTCCCAACAACACACCAGGTAAAATAGCATTACTGGGGTTTACTGATTTTTGTTTTGTATTTTTCAGCTGTGTCAAGTAGTAAAGGGTGGCTGGCAGTTTTATTGTGCCTATAAGGAGAATAACCATGTCCAAAAACACTCTAACTCTATGATTTCATTCCCGGTTTTGAGCTGCAGATTTTCTTTAATAAGGGAAAAGATTATTTAGGATGGCGTCTTTCAAATGTACCACAAACACTTCTGAATCTCAGCGTGATGAAGTTAAGAGACATAAAAGTTGACGGCAACAACTCATAAAAACCCAGACGTCACACTGTACTTGTAAGGTGTAAAAGTAAAAAAAAAAGGAAGAAGCTGGATTCAAGGAATGAGTGTAAACTCAGGGATTCAGGGAAAATGTATACAATAAATAGGGAGTATTTTGAACTGTGAAACATGTAAAGCTACTCCAGGCTTTGACTGTAGGCCTTTGTACACATTTATATTGCCACCTTTTCCTTTGGCATTATCTTGAGAAAACCTTTTAGTGTTTTATGAATACCCACGTATATACCCTCGATAAAGCCCAAGAATAAAAATATAGAAATGAGCAGACAGTAACAGTGATGCACTGAGTGTACTGAATGCAAATATGAACCTGACGTTAGCAACACTGAAACAAATATAAATGTTAAAAAGGCTAGAAACCCAGTCTGTCACGGTCTGCCGGGGCAAGCCGTGTGGTAATTATTTAGGACCCGGAAGCGGCAGCTCTGGTGCAGGTGAGTATTTATTTACAAAAGACAATACAACAGAAATGGCGCGGGTGAAGCTGTAACAGAAAACCTAAACTGGGCAAACTAACAAAACAAACCAGAACAAAGATGCAGGGAGGTCCGGGGAAATATACACAGAGAGATGGATGGAGAAACGCAGGGAGACCGAGGGGAAACAACACAGACGAACCAGCAACGACTAAGACAGAAGACATGACTTAAAAACACTCAGAGAACACAGGGAGATTACACACAGGTGGGGGACACAGCTGGGAGTGATTAACGTGACGAGACTAGGGAGGCAAACTGAAAACACTCACATAAGACGCAGACCTTCACAATAAAACAGGAAACACACACACGCAAAGACACAGACTAGGAAACGCGGACTTAACACAGGAAGAGAACAGAATACAGAACAGAATACACTAAACAGGAGGAACAACAGAACCAAAATCACTAATAGAAAACACAAAACGCTGGGTCAAAAGGACCCAGGATCATGACACAGTCACTTTATTTATGTGTGTGTGTGTGTGTGTGTGTGTGTGTGTGTGTGTGTGTGTGTGTGTGTTTCATCAGGATGGGCTACCTCAACACAACAAAGCAAAGAAAGAAGCAGCAGCGATATCCCAGCATCCTCTGCAGAGATCTACAAGACCAGTTGTGAACTGGAAAAGGTACATTACATTTTCCCCCCAACAGTCATTCACAGTTTTTATTTATTTTGCAATGAAATTAATAAAAGTAAATATAAAAAAAGCTAATGACATACCCCTTTATTTTTCTATTGTAAAACAAGCTGCTTATTTTAAAAATTATTGGCTGAGTCATACAACTGCAAATTATAAGCTACAGATATATGAAATTAAAGGTGGTAGAATAATGTCCCATTATTAAACATATTAGCAAGTGCTTAATTTATCATTTATATATCAATAATCCTCCTTAGCATGCCATTAATAAACACATATCTTTATCCATCTGTTACTATTAGACCATGTAAATGTAAATCTAAGACACTGAACTTTTTTTTTTTTTTACCTTATTGAATTACTTATGAATTACTTCATTTTATGCCTTTAATCGGGTTACTATAGTGTTTGGCATTAAATATAGAAATGTGAGATCACAGCCAGATTTGTGCCAGCAGACAGGTGCCAAATGCTCTCAACAGTGTCTGTCTGTGTGCAGGAAAATGCTCATTTTATTGTGGTGGACATGGTGCTGGAGATGCTCGAAAATGCAAAATGGACTCTTAGCTTAGATCAGTGGCGTTCCACGATGGACACAAACTGCCTGATGTGCAAGGAAAGACATAAAAGCTCTGCACAGGAGAGTTCGCCACAGAAGCAGACATTTAGATTACACAGGCATAAAGTAAAGTGCAGCAGAGTTGATCCTAGACGAGAGAGATACAAGCGAAGACATCTTGATGAAGACATGAAGATGTCACACAGAGAAACACACCCATGTGTAGAGCAGCAAACACAGGACAAAGCGGAGGAGGAAGCAGGGAAGGATGAGCCTAAACATCAAATGAAAACTCTGTCTGTGCTCTCCACTGACAGCGGATTCGAAGGTAAGAAATTCTATTTTTAATGAAAAACACATTCCTGAAATAGTTCCTTATCAAACATATTCTTTTGACCAGGAATGGGTCGTCCTACATCTTCCTTTGTCCGGATAATGTTTTTAGACAAAAAGCCAGACTAAAAAGCTATAGGATGACTAATTTCTTACTGCAATTCATTCAACCAAATTTCATAGAAATCAGCCTAAATGCTGTGAAGATGGTATCAACAGGTTGATTGTTCTTTTCCACCAATCTTCCATCTGAGTCAAAAGTAACAAAGAACTCATATAAACATGCTTTGATCAGCAGAAAGTGCTTTTTTTTTTACCATGAACACATTTGCACAGACAAACAGCTAACTGCTGCGCTCACACCCACACTAATACTCATGAAACTAAAACACTTTTTTTTTTAACTGAAGAACCTTTGAATAAACTTTGTGGAGTTTTTTGTGATTCCCTTTGTTTTTAAAGATCACCTTGCCCAGTTTTAGCATTTATTACATCCTTTGCAGTCTCTGTTTATATTCTCTGCGTGATTGTGGTTTCCCCTTTTGTTTTCCCATTCTGCTCCCTCCATTTAATATCTGCATTTTAGCTTCTGTCCCTGTGTCAAGTTTGCAGGTCTTATTCTGGTTGCTATGGGTTTGTGTGTGTGTCTTTTATTTTGATAGTCTCATGTCTGATGTGCTTTGAACAGAGTTTTACTTCCCCGTCTTGTTCCAGCTGTCTTCCCCGGTGTTTCCCATCTCCCGAATTACCCAGAATTTTTGTTTATGTCTCCCTCATGTTGTGTGCTCAGTGTGGTTCTTAGTTCCTCGTATTCCTGGCCTCTGCCCTTACATTATTAGCGACGTATGACAGTTAAAGCTCTTTTATAAGAAATGCCCCATTGTCTGTAAACCAACTCTCATTTCAAATGGACTGAGGCTAAGTGAAAAACTGTTCTGTGGTCAGACTGTCACGATCCTGGGTCTTATGACCCAGTGTTTTGAGTTTTAGTTCTTTTGATGTTTATAGTGCATGTTTAAGCTCATTAGATTTCTATGTTCATTTGCTTATTATATTCCCCTTGTGTTTTCAACCCTTGTGTTAAGTCTCCCTTATCCTTCATGTGTTTCATGTCTGTTTCCTATGTTGTCAAGTTCATGTAGTCATGTCAGTGTTTCATTGTTTCCTATTTTATTTTGAAAGAGGTCCTGTGTTTCGGTGCTCTGTTTTGCTGTTTCCCATGTTTCAGCTCCGTATGTTCTGTCTCAGTTGCTGTTAAGTTTACATGTTTTGAGTTCAGTCAGCGTGTTTCCTGTTTTACTTTGAAGGTCCACGTCTCATGTGAGTGTTTCTAGTTTTGCTTCCCTTGTCTCGTCCTGCCTGATTACTCCCAGCTGTGCTCTCCTTCTGTGTCTCATTCCCTCGTTATCCCTCTGTGTATTTAAGCCCTGTGTTTCTCTTTGTCAGTGTCGTAGTCTCCCTCATGGCTGTGTTTCCCTGTGTGTCAGGTTATCCATGCCCCAGTTTAGTTTTGTTATATTTTTGTGCCATTCTGCAATAAAGCAGCTTTTTGAGTTTGATTTCGTTGTCGTGAGTTTTGCGTTTGGGTCCTTCTCCTGCCTGTACACAGCCGAAACATGACACAGACAAATGTGAAATTATTTTTTTAAACCATGGACACCATGTTCTCCAGACCATTTCCAATTATTTACATAAATGATGGTGTTTTATATTCCATATGAAAAAAGTGAAGTATCTATATTTTATCTGCGCTTGGAAATTTGAAGCCCACAGTATTTGTTTTCCCCCTAGTGTTCACTGACTTTATATCAGGAACTGATTGTTTTAAATGTTTTTTTTCTATGACATTTATCAACACATATACATTATTATATCAACTAAATATAGAAATTATTTTCTTAATATTGGATTAAATGAGAATAAACACAATCATCATATTATGTGTTTCTGTTTCAGACTGTGGAGTTGATCATACACTAACTCAGAGAGAGTCTCTAAAAAAGTAAGAAAACCTGTTCCTTTCAGTAAACATGCATTTTAATAATGTAACCGTTTGTTCTTTTAAATCTGACTAAATCTATGATGTCCATGGTGCAGTGCTGAGCAGCTAGCCCAGCAGCTGGTGTTGGATTTCAAAAAAGGTTGGCTCCCTTCTACTGAGCTTCAGCGTGGCCGGCAAAGCCTTCGCAGCTCGCTTCAGGAGGTGAGAACAGCAGCCACAAATCAACTATGACTATAACACTTTCTCAACTTGGTATTTTAATGCAAGATAAATATATAATAAGATATAGGTGGCTGATGACAAAGAAAACTTTCCCGCATATTTATTACACGTTGCTGGGACAGGACTCCAGAAATGACCACAAGTATCCTCTGTTCCTTCTGTTCATACCAGCTGCCGGGTACAGAAAATGTGGCGGTGAGCAGCGGTAGCCTGACAGAAGAGATCCGACAGCGTACCAGGATGAGAGGATCCCTGAGCTGGGCACCACCACGTTTCCAGATCATCTTCACGGTCCAGCCAACGCACAGGTCTCATTTATATGTGATGACACAACAGCGCAGTGGAAAAATGGTTCATTTCTGATGCTATAAATGATTGTGTATTTAGAGCTGAATGTGTGTGGGTTTCTTTTCTTTGTTCAGACGAAGCGAGGTAGTGGCTTCGCAACACTTCCTGTGTGCAGGTTGTGGGACCGAGGTGGAGCCCAGTGAGTACTGCATTACATAATATGTTGTTTTAGTTTTTATTTGAACATTACATTCGCATTCATAAAAACATTTTTAATCCCTCCACAGGAGAATAAACGAGTCAGAAAATGCTTCCATTACCGAAAAGCACTAATACAACTGTATTCAGCACTTTTGTCTAAAACTCAAAGTCATTCTGTGAAATGTAACTTTGTCATTTCTTAAAAAGGAATAAATAAATGTAAAGAACTGATCCTCACTGAAATCATTGTTGTCTATAGTAATCAAGGTTGAGTACCAGTAAATACCAAACACAGGCCTCAGCCATGTCTTCACAATGTAACAAGCAGCAAAACCAAATATAAGACTCTCTGTCTCCCACCAGGGTACATCAAGAAACTGCGGTACTGTGAATACCTCGGCAGGTATGGAAAATAACATGTTATTACCCAAATATTAAAAACACAGTGAGCTATGTTTTCCTGCAATCAGATATTAAACCATATATATTTAAATAATGAAGTTATTACAAATGAATCATTGATCTGTTGTTATTCATTTTGACAGATATTTCTGTGACTGCTGTCACAGCGGCTCAGAGGCTGTGATTCCGGGTCGAGTACTGTCCTGCTGGGATTTTGGCAGGTGATCAAATCAGACAACATATAGTAACTGTTAATATATGTTAAATGTATAGTTAATTCATATAGAAAACTGAAATGATTAAAGGTCTTGTAAATGTAAATGACTTCTAAATAACTTGCAGTGCACTTCTAAACCTTGTAACATCATCATAACTCACAATAATCCTGATATTTCAGGTACCCTGTGAGTGATTTCTCCAAACAGCTGCTGGATTCAGTGTGGCAGCAGCCTCTGTTTGACCTGACCTGTGTTGGTAAAAATCTGTACAGTAAAGTGAAAGAACTGGACAGGTTTAGGGTGAGTTAATGACTGAATTATTACTGTTGTGCTTACCGTGATCATAGATGCCCGAAAGCAATCATTCACATTTAAAAACATATAGATAGCCATCGGAAGAATCCTGGCATTTTATTTATTCTTTTACTGGATTTAGTAAGTAGTCTGTGGAATTAGATTTCAAAGCCGATACTGAAATTTAATGACAAACTATTAGGTTGTTTTCATTTATTTTTGTATTCCTTTGGTTTTTAACATGTCCCTCTATCCTCCCATCAGGAGGTGCAGGATCAGCTGCTGGGCATCAAGAAGCTGCTAAAAGCCTGCAGATTATCAGAAAGGTAACATTTGGAGATAATACAAAGTTGATATATATTGTATGTAATGTATAAACAGCTCATGTCCTTGTTTTATAAAACAAAGACATTACTTCATTTACAGGTTTGGCAGTGGATCAAAATGTGTTTTTCATTAAATTTGCTGAGTATTTTTTTATGTTTCTATCACATATTAAAGAGCTATTACAAGGATTTCTTAAGTTTCAAAAACCTTTTAATGGTAAATAAATAAAGAGTTTGGCCGTGACTGTATGCTAGGTATAAGATTTACTAGTTCACCTCGTTCATAGAGTGAATGAAATGCCACTGGGACACAAACTTCAAAACTGAGCAGTATATTTTGATCAGAGTAAAGAGTAATATCTCTAACTACTTCCTATTATAAGTTTAATTCAATGTTTATATGAATAAATATATTTATATAAACATGTAACTGTACTATATTATCATATAGTAATTCAGTGTAAAATTTGTGAGTATTTTACACTGAATTACCTGCAGTAACGTTTGTTATTGAAAATAACAATTGAAAATTATTTTTCTTCAGCGCATAGCTAAAGAAAAGCTTGAAAGGATGTGTGGATGTAACTGTGTTGTGCCAAAACAACCCCAATCCACAAAAGACCCCACAGGACCTACAGCAGATGTGAGGGACCTCCAGCCTTTAAGGGCCGGCGTTCTGCAGGTTTTAGATGTAGATGCTTAAATGGCTAAACGACCTCCTCAACGTGTCTTGAAGTTCTCCAGAGGCCTGATAACGAACTAATCATTTGATTCAGGTGTGTTGACCCAGGATGCTATCTAAAACCTGCAGGACACGGCCCCTGAGACCTGGAGTCCCCCACCCCTGACCCACAGGATGTGCCCTAACCATGAAATCTATCTGTCCTAACAGGCCCTTAAAAAGTTTTAAACTGAGGTCACTGCAATTATATACTAATCCCTCAGAAATGAACAAAATATTTGAATTCACCTACAGTTTTTAACAAGTAACCTGTGTTGCTAACTCATTAGTAACTACTTAGTAACCTAATCTGCCCTGTGTTTGTGTCCTAGTGTGCTGGCTGAGCTGGAGCATCTTCCTGCTCATCTGAGGGAGCAGTCAAACCTCTTCTCCATGGATGACCTACAGAAGGTGAAGAAGGGTCAGCTGGTTCCACAGGCCAAAGCAGTGCTGCAGTCTGCCATTACTCATGTGGAAAACTGTGAGGTCAGTCATTCTGAACCAGATGGCTCCTGGCCTCTTTAATGTTATTTATTAGCTAGAAAGTACAGACAGTACATTTCTACCTAAGGACAGTATTATTATTTTCCAGTGCTGATGATATGCATTTGGTAATTAAATATTATTGCCGCTTACCTAAATTAAAAGTAGGGATGCACCGATACCAGTATTGGTATCGATGCACCGATACCAGTATTGGTATCGGTGCATCGATACCAATACTGGTATCGGGGCCGATACTGTAAAATGTGTGCGTACTCATACTCGTAAGAGTTAACCGATACCATGAACCGATACCAACTTATTTCATTAATCAGAGAGTGGCTTGTCATTTCTGTTGTAGTTTTTTTAGATTGGCCACTAGGGGGACATCCCGCGCTAAACAGGCACAGGGTTAGACGAGTGAGACTGGCGGCTCCAGATAAAAAAGAGAAACTGGAGGCTGCTGTAGCTAGGCTAAACAAAATGTCAGCAGTGTGAACCGGAACAGCCAACTTTAACTCAGGTTTTGGAAAAGCGAAGAAAAATGTCAAGAGAAAATCCACGGGCAGTTAAAATAACAGAGGCTCTGACTCATTTTATCGCTCTGGATGACCAGCCAATGCTGGTCGTGAAAAACATAGGATTGCATCGTCTTCTCAGCATACTCGAGCTGCGATATGAAATATAATAAATAAACAGAAGTGTTTATTTATTATTCTGAAAGCTCGAGACAGTGCCAATAGTTCAGTGATATTTTGTTAAATTACAATGTGGAGACTCCACAATAATTTAACAGAAGTGGTTATTTTTCACTTGAAATTTTTTTGTGGTAATTTTTATTAAGATTTTATTTTTTATCGGCAGAGAATAAAATAAAACCTGTCTTCCAATTCATTGCATTTGTGTGTGTGGTAGAAGCATCGGCTTTTGTACTCTGTATCGGCAAGTACTCAGATCCAAGTATCGGTATCGTATCGGTTTGAAAAAATTGGTATCGTTGCATCCCTAATTAAAAGCATTTCTAATTTTAAATTTCTTTTAAAGTTAGGGATTGTAGATTTCAGGCCCATTCACCTGACTTAATATGTAAATGATGACTTAAAGAAATAGCTTTTCACAACTCCTATCCTTGTGCCCGATTAAACAAGTACGCAACATTTCAGACAATATTACAGCCAGGAATACAACATATTTAGAGGAGGGAAACGTGTGAATGTTTGCATGAAATTAAATCATTTTGACTTTCTTCTCTCACTTCTTTCACACAGCTGTGTCTTGCCCGAGGTTTTATCTGTGAGTTTTGCAGAGAGAAAGACATCATCTTTCCTTTTCAGACAGACATATGTAAACGCTGTCCAGGTGAGCATAGACAAAGCGAGATGCAGTCCGTGTTCCTCTATAGACTAAAACCAGGATTGATTTTGTACAACTTCATAATATTCTTCTGACAACCCCCCCACAAATATAACAAGTAATATGCTGCCACTGGGTTTATATGCAGAATACATAAAATCTATGAATATCTTCTGTCTTTCACAGAGTGCAAAGCCTGCTTTCACAAAAAGTGTTTTGTGGTGAAAAGGTGTCCAAAATGTGCACGGATCCAGTCTCGGAAAGACCGTCGGATCCATGAAGAGTGACACCTGAAGCAGCAGCAGCAGTTCTGTGTTGCAGTGGTTCATTTAACACTTTTTAGCTGCATTTTCTTTTCTGTAACTTCACATAAAAACACTTTTAATATGTCAGTAAGTTTCTGCTCTCTCATCCTGCTTATCTCTTACTACTTAAACCACACTGTTAAACATGCATATTCCTTTACATGACTTAATATTTCCTATGGAAATTTGATCGGCACGAGAGTGATTGTACCTCAAAAAACAAGATAAAACACTTAAATTATGCAAAACTGTTTTTCCCACTTTTGGCAGGTTATATGTACTTTTCAGTGTAATGCTGATGGACAGCATAACCGTTCAATAGCTGCTTGCAATGTTTCCATGTGCGATATTTCATGTCAGGATTGTTGCTCAACAGAAATAATATATTACACATTACTTACTTAATTTCTTGCTGAAGAAAGCCACTAGGTACACTAACTATTTAACCTCTTTTGCGTTATTCCATAACATGGCCTGAGATGCATTTTTTCATGTAGATTACAGTCAACAATACAAACCTGAAGCTGCAGTCCCACAAACACTGACACGAATCCCCAAAGAGGGCACATTAATTTTCTTTCATAATTTATATATGAACACAAAGTCTACAGCATGCCTGCAGAAAGTCTATGTCCTTTTAGCAGCAGCAGATGTTTCAAATGCAACTGTTTCTGTCCAGGATGCAGTGTGCACATTACAATTGTGATACTGTCCTTTCATATAATGAAAATAAAAAAATTTCCACAACTCTACTTGTGAAAAGTTATTGAGAACTTTGCCATTTCCTTGTTCAACCCAACAGTGGCTATATATTATAGGCTTATCATATAAAATGAAACATAGCTAGTACCGCTAGCCGTCAGAAATTTGTAGTAGAGCAAAATGTTTTCATTTGAAAAGCCGTGGAGCCCAAATATGATGTGTCAGAACTGGAAATTATAATTTAGTGGAGTAATTGCACTGTCAACTATCACCAGCTCTTGGACCCCTAAGGGCCAGGTGGCCCAGATTTACACTGCCTTTGTATCATCCTAATACGTCCTCCTAATACTTCAGTACCCATCCTGTTTGCTTAATCTTGGAACTCTGGCCTGCAAAGTGTGCTTGCAATTATTATTTATCCCTTTGCAAGTAGTACACTTCCTTTACTTCCAGAGATCTGTTCCCAAGAATTCTGTCTGTCATATTTGACCATGAGAAATCACGATCAGATATCAAATTATTCTGCCGAATTAGCACTTTGCATGCACCTACCATTAAGACATATCACCAGATAAGGTTAACTGAAAACTTGAATTATGCAGAAGCCATTCTAGTGCTTCCCCCCAGTTTTTAATAGTTGTCAACATCTATATTTTCTTTGTTAAACTGTGTTGAAATCCGTGTTGGTCAGAATAGTAGGGCGTCACATTTTAAGGGCCAAACCTAGTTTCTCCACTATTGTGTAAAATAACATATTGATCCTGGAATTTTGAATAAAATGGCAGGTTTATGGTGCAGCAATGAATCTTGGGGTTAATATAATGTAAGTCAATGTGTATTAACATGTACTTCCTGTATACAGTGAGTATGAATTTAGTTTTTTACATGGCAATATTTGCAAAAAGAATACGGTGTAAGCATTTGGTATTAAAAATGTTATGAATCATTTCCACCAGTTTTTATTGCATCATGTTTCTCTTTCACTTCAGTGACTTGACTTTTCTTATACCCTCCCCTATAATTATGCTTTTATTTTGTGTGGGGAAGGCTAGTATTCTGGCAGTGTGTGGTCGTTTACAGAAAAGGCAAGCAGAGACATGGTAGAGAAAAAATGAAACAATAAAACAGTATGTACAAACCTCACTGCATGTGTATTATTGGCAAATTGCACTTCAATGATCAAAAAGCTGCTTTTATGCAAAAAAAATGTTTGCCATCAGTGTTAAGTGGCTCAGGACCACATAACTCTAAATAATATCTTTCAAGCTCAGAAACATAGGCCTAAATGTTGATTGTAAGAAAAAAAAACAAATAAAAATATATGACTAAAAGGCTTGAACATTGTTTGACATGGTTAATTGTGAATACAGGAGGACTAAAATTTTAAAGGTGGTTAATCTGTACATTTGGTGAACCAACAAATCTCTCAGAGACATTAAAGTGCTGGTGGAGCCTGAACCTGTTTAGCTTTAATTAAACTTGTCTGTTGTATCAAACTGGACATGGAACATCTCTCCATCATCAACTGTGTCCTTGCTAACATTGCAAAGAAGTTCATATAAAAATGTGTTCACACTATACTCTAACAGCCTCACTTAATATCACACGTTGGTCAGTAAGAGGAAACTGATCTATTACCACAATGAATCACAGAAGCTTGTTTACTTGCTATCAGCCAGTAGCAGCTTGTCAGTTTCCTGTGCAAGACCGGAGGTTTATTCATATTGTACATGCACAAATAACCAGAAATAGCTTGGCTTGACTACCTCAAATCTTGGCTAATGGGGCACCGACATACCCTGAAAGCACAGGCCTCACGGAGATTCTGATAGAATATTAGTAAAGCAGACTTAACCCCGCTTCCAGACACAAGATGGCAGTATTTTAAAGGGTGGACTCAAACAGGCCATATGGTTTGATATGAACACTGTTTGTGATGAAAGGACAGAGATTGGTTGCCCTTTGTTACTTTTTAATTGATGTCTATTTTTAGACTTCACTAGACAACTGCTGCTTGCCTCGACAGATTGACACTGGAGTCCGTCATTCAGTTTCTTTGCAGGGCCACAGAAAAATATTTATGAAGTCACAAGAATGCATGAAAAATACAAGCAGTTGCTGAATAAAGAGTAATAAACCATTAATGACCAACCCACAGGATAAAACAGGTCACATATGGGGGAAACTCTAGTCTAAGACACACTGACTGTGTTGGGTCTTTGGTACAAACTTTTAGAAGAAAAACAAAAAACTTGAGACAAAAGAGAAGTTAAAGTGAATTCTGTGTGGACTTGTTTGTGCAGTCTTAATGAGCCCAGCTAAATAAAAACTAATAGATGAGTGTTAACTTTGACTTCAGTACCTGTGACACTTGCCTGTGTTCTGTGGCCATTAGCAGATCCGAAACACAAACACTCACAAATTCCCATAAGACTTAACCTGTGGCTCCATGCAGAATGTTTCATAGCCCATTAGCTGCTCCTAATGGCCATGCAATGAAACCCTCAAGACATGCTTCACACCCGCATGGGTGAGTATCAGATAATGCTATCTCGCCTCTGAGGTGTCACTGCAATCAGAGGTGTGAAGAAAACAAGCTTCAGGATAAACAGACCCACAAATCAACATGTGATGCAATCTCAGTTGAGAAGTTTCTTAGCTGAGAAAGTTTTCTGACATCACTTCCAGTCATTAGATATTACTGTAATATTTTTATAATAGAGAAGGATCAGATTGTCACAACACAGCTCCTCAGAGAGTTATAATGTTGCTCTGCAGTTCCCTTAGGCTCTGTGCAATGCACTTGTGTTCTTTAAGAAAACCTCAACTATAGTTTCAGACGACATAAAACACCATTTAGGAAAACATGTAATGTAGAGAATTAACATCAAATGAAGGACATAGCGGAGTAGTGTTTGCATTTGACGTTAGCTCACGTTTCTTCATCAGTTAATTTACATTTTCTTACTTTCGTAGTTGTGTATATATGATGCAGCATATAAGTTAAATCCTTTATCTAATTTGCTGGCGGGGGTAGTCGTCACTCTGCAAATCCGATGAACATCAGTGATGTTCAATTTTGGGAGCTCTTGTAGGCAGCGAGTGTAGAAGGTCGCCATGTTTAACCACACCGGAAGCACTGGGGCAGGACTACAATGCAGAACTGATTGTGCAAGTAGTCCAGCAAGTAGTGACAGCAGACAGATCATCCAACGTGTTCACATGTTAACTGCAAAATGAACTGATGAAAACAGCACAAAGGTTAAAGTACCACATGTGCTGTAGTGAAAACGGCAGCTGTTTCATTGATAAAGTTAAAGACAAAAAATCAAAAGGATTAATCACTCATGTAACTGTCTCACTATATATCAGCATTAACAGGACCTCAGTTTGGTGTTTCACAAAGCTGCTGATCTCAGACCTGCACAGCTTCCGTTTTAAACACTCGATGTACTCAGCTGCATGAAGAGCATATGAGATTTTCTCTAACACAATTAAATAAAACCTGATGAAGGTCAAAGGTTGTCACTTGTATGTTGAACTACAAACTTGCGATCTGGAATTGTTTCACAGTTTTTTGCAGATAGTGTGTTATTTATCATAAAGTGATTCAGAGTTATTCATACCAGAGTAACCAGAGAGGATCACATATTTTTAAATATATAACTTTCTACAGGACTGAATATAATATCTTTATGTAAAAGTCCAGAGCCTTTGGGGAGTATCTGAGTATTTGAGTATAAAGGTCTCCATCACAGTGTTGATGAAATGCTGGGTTTATCCATCTCCTGGGGCGGGCCTACGGAGGAGTGCTGAAGGTTTCCCTGTGAAGGAGCTGCTGGTGAAGATCATGAGTCCTGCTTGATCAATGCCATGAGCTTCAGTCTTCCTGGTGTTTCTTAAATGATGCCTCTCAGTGGGTCAACAGAACATCTGGCACAGGACAGCTGTGATGAAAGAAAGGAAAGAAGTTTCTCCAAACCTCTGGACCCAGGAAACCCAGCTTTGTCCTGATGGTCTCCCTCACTAGTTTCTCTCCAGGGTGAATGTAGCTGTTGATATAATATGGACTCTATTATTAAATGAAAAGAACAAATTAGACTACACTACTGAAACGTTCTACTGCTGTTTTTAAAGTCTCCATGTTACCAGGCTGTAGAGGGCTCTGAAGATTTAAACAGTTTTGGATCCATTACACTCACAGTCTTATGTTAAAATCTCAAAGGACAGCATTTTATTTTCGATATTAACAGTAACTCTGGGCCTCTGTAGAGTGTGCAGCTGATCTCATCGCTGTCTAAAATGGATAACAAAACCTAAGGAGTGCTGAATCCTTCAATAACACAGACTATTAGAGTAACATAACAGGTGTGTAGCATCGCTAACTAGCAAGCAACGAGCCTCCAACACAGTGCGTATGCTAGCGGCTAATCTAACTAACGAATTAATAACAGAGTGATTTTAGAACTATAAGATGATAAGCTGTGTGTCTTTTTTTATAACAGTGACATGGTTGTATTTACCTTAATTAAACGAGTCATCAGTCGTGGTAAACCAGCAAAAAAAATGGAGCAGCCGGGCTACATAAAAAGTGTAGATGCAGCGGGTGTGTGGGCGGGAGCGTAACACAGTCGCTCCACCTCAAGTCACTACTGCGCAGACTCTGGCTCCAAAAATGCAAGATGGCAGCCTCCACAAGCGGGGTATTTTGGTCGTGTCCAAATTCATGGGCTGCATCCTCCTGAGGACCCGGCCTTCGCGGTCTACGTGGGCTGGGTCCTCAGAAGGTCGGGTAGGCCGGAAGTAAACGGCTGGGGAAATTGGACGGTCTAGCCTTCTGATTAGCGTCACCACTGTCTCGGTGGAGTTTAATAAACTCAGCCGTCTGCTCCTTGCTATCTAAAATATAACAGGACACTGGCGTAAATTCTCGACTGTCTCATACTTCTGTTTAATCAGTTTTCTGTTTGATGTTTATTCAGCTGTGTAAAAACCAAGGAGGAACCCACCAGGGGGATTAATAAAGTTTTATTTTATCTAATCTAATCTAATAACTTTAATCTCAGCCAAACCGATTTACTCACGAACAAATAAAACACTGAAAAAAGCCCAAAACTAACATTTTTAGGTTGTCTAAGTGACTTATATATTACGTTTAACCCGAGTAGTGAAAGTCCGCGGTGATCTGAAAATGACGTGCCGGGAGTTGTGCCGTTCTCAGCGGCTTCAGTGACCCTCGAGCTCCCGGCTAGCTATCGAGCTGGTGGGTAGCAGACGTCTCTGAAAACGTCGAAGCACTTTTGTAAATATGCAATATCTTGATAAACCGAGCAGATATTTGAAGTTTACACAGCTACTTTCTCACCTGAAAATATGTTAAAAGTTTATTTTGTGACCCAGAAAGATTAGTATGAGTAATTTTAAAACTTAGTAGCGGCCGCCATTGTTGGAAACTGGAGTTTGGCTGGGCCGCGCTATGAATTCTGGGATATGGTAGGCCACAAAGGACACACCCGACCCATCCTTTAAATTCGGGGAAAAGGAGGACGCATTTGTCAGCTGTATTCGGAGGAGTCTACGAATTTGGACAGCCTTCGGCGCGTCGCTGTGACGTAATCGGTCTACAAATGCGGCCTCAGGAAGATGCAGCCCATGAATTTGGACACAACCATTCATTATATTTGATATGGTTAGTGCCCAGTTAGCTCCTAGCATTTCTCAACATCTCTGCCTCCTTTTCGACTACCGGGACATTTAAACAATGGATAATCCGTATACAAACAAATTCATGCTTTTCTTACGTAAAGTAAGAAGAATGGCGCCTAATTACAGAGTTTATAATACAGACTTTGTAATATGTCACGTGACGATTCATCAGCCAGATTAAGTGTTTACTGACAATTGACAGTGAGGAGTGTACATCATCATAACAACTCCAATCAATCCTCTCCACACAGACAAGCATAAACACACTCGACTATCACTAAATCAAATTTAACACACGTTTGTAATGACGCTAATTCAGTTTACAATAGGGTTCATTCGCTCGGTCAGCAGGAGGCAGTATCCTCGTACACTGGGGAGCAAACTGCCATTAAACGAACAGAAGAAGAAGAAAACATCTGCACATGCGCGGTACGGATCGGGTAGACCCGATTTGTACGGTCCGACTTTGCACATGCGCAGTAAAGATTGGGGAATCCTGATCCGTAACTATCTTTTTATTTTTCGTTTTTGTCTACATTATATTAAAATGTTTCATTATTGGAAACATTTTAAGAGATACTTATTATTCTTAACATCTTAACAGATACTCTGACCTGTAACTATCGTAAAACGACACCTTTCGCGCATGCGGGGTACCGATCGGGTTTCTGGTACGGATCGGGTAGTGAGAGGTGCTGTCGAGTCATCCATGTGTTCTACAGTCATTGATAATGACATCACAGGGGAGAGTAAAACTGAGGAAAAAGAGGAACAAAGCTGTTGGAGCAGATATTACATGACGGGACACAATTGAAAAAGAAAAGTCTGGGTGCTGAACTGACCTGCCTGCAGACTATTCACCAATTGAAAACATTTTGATCGTAATGAAATAAAACATACAATAACGAAGACCAGGGACTGTGCACACAGGAAATGGCTCAGTGTGGATTTGAAAACAAGACTGAGCTGGAGCTTTTTTAATATTTATGGGTCACCTGCTCTACAATCAGCATGCCAGCACCCTACATTCTGTTTTTATTTCCATTTTATTTTTTAACATTTCCATCCTTTTTTTAACTTTATTTTTTTAATGTGTTCTTTTCTGTCTTTTGTTTATGTAATGTCCCAAAGGTCTAACCTCAGACACCAATTGATTCAGAATTCCATTTCTGATTACTGATTCTTTCACAACGCTGTAGATAGTAAAATTAAAAACTCTATCGGCCTTTTAAAAATATCTGAATTATTGTGGTAATTTAAGGCTACGTCCACACATACACGGGTATTTTTGAAAACTGAGATTTTCCGTTTTCGTTTTAAAAAATAATCCCATCCACACGTAAAGGCAGAAATGAAGGAAAACGCTGCTAGGAACATGCCAAAGCAACAGGTGGCGATATATTCCTAACCGTGCAGAAATGTTGGCCAATCAGAAGTCTAGAAGCCTCGGTGGAAAAAAGTAAACAAAGCTGGGGCATAGAAGCAGAACTGAGTGGTATTGTGTGGAGGGACAGTAACTGTGTGTGTATATGTAAGCATTTAAACACTGCAGAGAGTACAATTAACAGTAATAGTATTGTAGAAATTCATTTCACCAAAACAATAACGTGGCGCACAGTGTGACGTCAAAAAATGCGCACACCTTTGACGCTGCGTTTTCTGCATTTTCTCCGTTTTTCTCGTCCACACGTAAATGCAAAAATTGAGTTTTCAAAAATATCCACCCTGGCTGGAGTTTTAAAAACTCCGTTTTCAGTGACCAAAAACGGCGTTTACGTGTGGACGAAAGGTGCAAACGCATAGAAAAATCTGCGTTTTCAAAAATACCCGGGTACGTGTGGACATAGCCTAAATCTCTCATATGATACTGTATGATGGGAATGTTGTTGCAATAACGCTAAATATCTGATCAACACTATCTTGAATATATATATAAAAACTACCATCAGCATTGAGGAATTATTACATTTTTCTAGGCAAAAGCTTTGAATTTTGGTCATTAAAACCAGAATAAATAAATATTAAACTACACATGTAAAGCGGATGTGAGAGAGGCTGTGATGAAGTCCAGGAGTTCTTAAGGACGTATGTGCTCCAGTCAAGAAATTTGTATGAGATATTGGACACAGGTGGTAAAGTGCTGTCACACCCTGAATAAATTATCCTCTATTGTTACAGATATTGTTTCAGTTATTCTTTGGTTAGCTGACATATTGGTTACATAATCATATTGTTTATCAGAGGGGAAGTGTGAATTTTATTATACTGGAGCCTAAGGTTAGGTGCAATAATATTCAACCGTAATATTAGCTTATAACTAAGAGTTGTCAGTTAGCCAGTGTTTTGTCAAAAAGTCATGTCTGCCACAAACAAATTTCCGGTATTTGTCAAAAACCGGTTGATCATATTTAAACTGCTATAGACAATTTTTTGGTCTATAATATGTGAAACATATGTCAAATGTATCCCTCTCGGGTGACATCGAGTCATCTTGTGCCACAAACAACATTCCTGTAACAAGGTAGAAGCTGCAATCAGTTTTTTGCAGTGATGTTTATTTCTCATTTATTCATTTGACATTAAAATTACTTTTTTAAGAGTAATCTGTCCAAGAGGACAGTAGAAATTGCAACAAATATAATAATCATTCTGCAAACATATTTTAAGTGGCCCAAAAGGAATGGATTGGTTTTAATGTAGTTACAATAACACAGAGTTATAAATATACTTAAAAGATGCAGGGGCGGTCCTAGTCTGTTTGGTGCCCTGTGCAAACACCCCCTCTTCTGGAAAATGTGTCAGTACTCCAAATTTCTCTCCCATGTTTTCCAGAGTGGCGAATCTCTCTGGGATGGAAAATACTGCAGCATCAACAACAACATTAAAAAAAGGTCACCTCCGGCTCTTTGGGGCACCACTCAATGGCTCATCAAATGACTCGTAAGAGAAGTGCTGCTTTGTAGATCTCTCTTTTCTGTCGCAGAACAGCCTCTATGTTCATGTCCTCACACATATCATTGGCTGACATTTGTGCAGCTGATTAGCCTGTTGCTCTGTAGTTGCGGAGACCTCTTTCTGTCTTTTTGAGGAGATTGACTGCTACATGCACATGTATGTTGGGAGACTGCATGAGCTTGCTCACATGGTGGATTTGGTTCAGAATGTCATACCACACCACTGAACAAATGCTGAATCTGTATGATCCCACCTCCTCAGACAAAGACTGGGCCTCAATATTTATAACTGAGTGTTTGGTGTGGTCTCTCACCTCAATCAAAGCCTCTCTCACTGCAGATGGTTGGTACCTCAGGGGCTCAACGCTGTTGATCTTACTTTCCCACCTTGTTTCAGACCACATCTTCAGTGTAATGTTAGCATGTTTCTTTCAGGATGGCCCATCTCTGAGTGGAGTCTTAAAACAAATTGTAAAGTTTTTGCAAAATCCCAAAGTAACTTGTGGCATCAATAGATCCCTTTGAAGCATCAGCCACAACCAAATTCAGTGTATGAGCTCCACAGGGAACAAAAGAGCTCTAGGATTCAGTTCCAGCAGCCTGGCTTGAATGCCCGTGTTTTCTTCCTCTCATGTTAGCCCCATTGTCATATGAATGATCTTTTCGGTCCTCAAAGGGAATTTTCAGCTCTTCCAGACTGTTTAAAATCATGGATAGGGATGGGTATTGATAAGATTTTCACAATTCCGATTCCATTTTCGATTCTGTTTAACGATTCGATTCTTTATCGATTCTCTTATCGATTCTTTTTTTAAAAAAAAGGAGAACACTAAGGTTGATTAGCTTAGAACTTTGTTTTATATCTTCTCTTTGAACAAGATAGAAATTTAGGAGTAACATGGCCTTACAAACCCAACAGTGAGATCTTAAGAGATCCACAGCCTACAGCTCTTCAATGGGGTGTCACTGGGTCCCCAGGAAAAAAAAAATTGTAAATGTAAAATAATAAAATAAATATTCTTCTGTAGCAATAACAAAGTATAACATAAATTATTCAGTAGCAATTACACAAGAATATCCAGTAATGTCCCTGCCTACAATTAAACACATTCACTTACTGAAAATCATCTGCTGTGGCAAATGGGTGCAAACCTTTGACCACAAACTTAGTCACTGGTCGGTGACATTCGTCTATCTTGGCCTGAAAGGAGACGCTACCGGTAGACTGCAGTGAGAACTGCCAGCATCTGAGCCAAACAGACTCTGTCTCTCTCATCATGGTCACCTAAATGCACAGTAATGGCAGGTTTTGTAATAAGGCAGATCGCGCTAACATAATATGCACTGTTAGTTGATTAATTACCTGCCGCATTAACGGGAGAGGACGTGCAAACGTTACCGCTGCTGCTGGGTTGAGATTCACGAGTCCGGAGCGGAATTAAAAACACGAAATTCATTTAAGGTTATCGCGTGTTTTGTGAGCAAATGCTTTTGCATATTCGTAGTGTTTCCTTCCTTAAATGAAATATCTACTTTGCAAGTATTGCAAGTTGCCCTGTTGTCATCCGTTCTCGTAAAGTATAACCAAAGTTTTGAGCGTTTGAGCCGCTTACGCGCCATGTTTCCTGCCAGGTAAATGACGCTCCGCAACGTGGTGACGTCATTCGGGGCGACTGGAATCGATAAGGGAATCGTTTGCAAAAATGGCAAACAATTCCAAGGAATTGAAACAGTGGGAACCGGTTCTCAACAAGAACCGGTTTTCGATACCCATCCCTAATCATGGATGTGAGATGGTTCCCTGTGGATTCGTCAGCTTTCATCAAAAACATAAAATACTCCTCAACATGGGGCTTCTCTTGTAATGACACAATCCGAATCACAACTGACAGCTGCTCAGTGTGGTTAATACTAAACTACTAACTAAAACTACTAAACAAATTCACGAGTTTTGTACATGGTGAACAAGATAGCTGGTGTGGCTGCTGGACACGGTTAATGTGCTCTTGCATTATGGGATCAAACCTTGCCAGTTAAACTTCTTTTATAAAGTTGCCATTTGATGGAGAAAACAATGTTTCCGGGTGTGTCCTTACAGTGCGTTCACACCGAATGCAATAGACGCGACCAGAGCTTCAGGTTTACATGTAAAGTCAATGGAGCAGCGCGATGAAGCACGACCCATGACTTCAGAAGCAGATTTGCGTCACAAAAACGCTTTTCTGCCTGATTCGCGCAACCAAGTAGCGCGACTGACACGTTTGAAGTGCGAAGTAAAATACGTGCTGCAGTTTGTGTGGTGCATTTTGTGCATTCACGCTTATCGCGTCTACCGCTCGAGTTGGAAAAATCTGAAAATTGCATATTTTAAAGCACGACCTGTTGCATGGTTGAATTTTAGCCAAGCTTTAGCTGTTGGATAGGTATTAGATGTCTGGTTTTCACAAAAAGTGAAAACAAAAGCAGAAAAACAGTAGTATTTTTGTGATGTAGGTCTTTGGTGTTTTTCAGTTTAACTGAGTGTTGCATAGTCTGACCGTGGAGCAAATTGCTGAGCTGTCCACTTCTAGGTGGATTGGCAGGTGTCTTGAAGGTTTTCCACTTGTAAATAACTTTTGTAAAATGATGGATGTCACACTGTTTAAAAAGTTGTTACAGCCTTTCCCAGACTGATGTCCATCAAAGGTTCAGTCTCTAATATAACTGCTGATGTTTTTTCTTCCTGGCAATGTATTAACAGACACCAGAATGTTGACCAGTAAGCTGCCATTCCTGGGTTTATAGATGTGGTCACATTAAGGCTGATCAGTTAATCAAATCCATTTGTGTTAGGAGAAAAACCTCAGGAAAGCAAAGAATCACGGGCCCAGAGTTAATTCATGTACATGGGCGATTCCTGAGCACGATCTGTCAACTACAGAGTTTTCTACAAACACTAATTTGTCCGGCGCCTGGACATTTTTTCTCTAGCCACTGCTCGTCAGCAGTGAGTTTGGTGGGCTGATTACCCATTATCACACAACTGCAGAGCCGTCTCTGGCACGAGACGCGGGGGTGGTTGCTGACACGCCCTTCTACTTCGTGCTATTCACGAAGCGGTGTCAGTTTTATGGGATGAAACCCAACCTTTCCCCTTTGTCACCAGTACTTGAGCACCTTACAGTAAATAAAAAGACAGTAACAATGGAAGTAGTTCAGCAACTTATTGTGCTGTCAAAATCACTTACTTCCAACACACAGAAAACACAGACATTTACACACAGTCGCGCAGATCCTTATGGCGGATCACTCCTAAACCCTTGCGGCGGGTGAGACCTTTTTGGACCCTTACGGCGGGTTAGACCTGTTTAGATCCTTGCGGCGGGTTAGACCTATTTAGACCCTTGCGGCGGATTAGACCTACTTTACAATCCTTTCGGCGGATTAGTCCTATGAACCCTTACAGTTCAATTCAATTCAATTCAATTCAATTTTATTTATATAGCGCCAAATCACAACAAAAGTCGCCTCAAGGCGCTTCATAGATACAGAGAAAAGCCCAACAATCATATGACCCCCTATGAGCAAGCACTTTGGCGACAGTGGGAAGGAAAAACTCCCTTTTAACAGGAAGAAACCTCCGGCAGAACCAGGCTCAGGGAGGGGCGGCCATCTGCTGCGACCGGTTGGGGTGAGAGAAGGAAGACAGGATAAAAGACATGCTGTGGAAGAGAGACAGAGATTAATAACAGATATGATTCAATACAGAGAGGTCTATTAACTCATAGTGAGTGAGAAAGGTGACTGGAAAGGAAAAACTCAATGCATCATGGGAATCCCCCGGCAGCCTACATCTATTGCAGCATAACTAAGGGAGGATTCAGGGTCACCTGGTCCAGCCCTAACTATATGCTTTAGCAAAAAGGAAAGTTTTAAGCCTAATCTTAAAAGTAGAGATAGTGTCTGTCTCCCGAATCCAAACTGGAAGCTGGTTCCACAGAAGAGGGGCCTGAAAACTGAAGGCTCTCCCTCCCATTCTACTTTTAAATACTCTAGGAACAACAAGTAGGCCTGCAGTGCGAGAGCGAAGTGCTCTAATAGGGTGATATGGTACTACAAGGTCATTAAGATAAGATGAGGCCTGATTATTTAAGACCTTGTATGTGAGGAGCAGGATTTTGAATTCAATTCTGGATTTAACAGGAAGCCAATGAAGGGAAGCCAAAACAGGAGAAATATGCTCTTTCTTTCTAGTCCCTGTCAGTACTCTTGCTGCAGCATTTTGGATTAGCTGAAGGCTTTTCAGTGAGTTTTTTGGACATCCTGATAATAATGAATTGCAGTAGTCCAGCCTGGAAGTAATAAATGCATGAACTAGTTTTTCAGCGTCACTCTGAGACAGGATATTTCTAATTTTAGAGATGTTGCGCAAATGGAAGAACGCAGTCTTACATATTTGTTTAATATGTGCATTGAAGGACATATCCTGGTCAAAAATGACTCCAAGGTTCCTCACAGTGTTACTGGAGGCCAAGGTAATGCCATCCAGTGTAAGAATCTGGTTAGATACCATATTTCTAAGCTTTTCAGCGCCGAGTACAATGACCTCAGTTTTATCTGAGTTAAGAAGCAGAAAGTTAGTGGCCATCCAAGTCTTTATGTCTTTAAGACATTCCTGCAGTTTAACTAATTGGTGTGTGTTATCTGGCTTCATGGACAGATAGAGCTGGGTGTCATCTGCATAGCAGTGAAAATGTATGCTATGTCTTCTAATGATGCTGCCTAGGGGAAGCATGTATAATGTAAACAGAATTGGTCCTAGCACTGAACCCTGTGGAACTCCATAATTAACCTCAGTGTGTGAAGAGGACTCTCCATTTACATGCACAAATTGGAGTCTATTAGATAGATATGATACAAACCACTGCAGTGCAATACCTGTAATACCTACAGCATGTTCTAATCGCTCTAATAGGATATTATGGTCAACAGTATCGAATGCTGCACTAAGGTCAAGAAGGACAAGCACAGAGATGAGTCCACTGTCAGAGGCCATAAGAAGATCATTTGTAACCTTCACTAAAGCTGTTTCTGTGCTGTGATGAACTCTGAAACCTGACTGAAACTCTTCAAATAAACCATTCCTCTGCAGATGATCTGTTAGCTGTTGTGGGTCAACCTTATTACACGTCCTATGTTCGTTTTACGTGAGTGTGATTGAGTGGATTCTTTACCTTTCCAAGATCTCTCCGTCTATGTTTGAGGTCTTTCACTGGATCCCAGCGCCGTGGACCACTTAATAAGAACACCGGCCTGGACCCGAATTTACGTCCCAGGACATTCACTCCTTCCTGGAGGAGGCTGTCGACAGTCTTCGGTGCGGGCTCCCCACGGCGACAGGATACAGCGTAGATCTCTGGTTTGGAGTCACAACAATCGAGTTGCTTTTTCCAAATCCGGCTCGAAGGACCAAGAAATGTTAGGAGAAAACCTCAGGAAAGCAAAGAATCACGGGCCCAGAGTTAATTCATGTACATGGGCGATTCCTGAGCACGATCTGTCAACTACAGAGTTGTGCAGGAATGCGCGCCGAGCATCTGCTCAAACTTTATTATATACGGTCTCATCTCACGTAACACTCATGGGTGGAGTACAAGTTAAGGAAAAAACAACTTCTTATCTGGTGATTGCATACGAGGCTGCACAGGGTGCAGCCTTGCAAGACAAAGATGAACAAGTTGATTAACGATCTTGTAGTGGGTGTTGTCTAAACTTGAGCAACTTCTTCATGTGGTCACTTTGTTCCAGTTAAAGAAATGCTGACACGCTATGTACAGGCATTACTGCGAAATTCAAATAAAGCTAAACATAAGCGATTATCACAGTTGAATATTAATAAAATTCAAAATCTTTTAACAATTTGATTATCAGCACCAGGCTGGGTTCATACTCAGGACTGTTTTGCTATGAGGCAACAGTGCCAACCACAACATCACCATGCTGGCCAGAGACAATAACTAAGGTTCAAAATGTGAAAGAAAACATATAAAGCTGAAAATGTAAAATACATGAAATACATGGAAAATAAAACTAAGAACCAAACAGAGAATACTAAAAACTGAATTAAAAAGTCAGAAAATTCAAAACTCTGGGTGGAAGACCCAGAGCCATGACAATAATCTAAGAAAATCTATTAACCAAGTGTGAATGAGACAGTCAGTGTTAAAAAATGAAATTGTGAAGGAAAGGAAGAAGAGAAAAGGAGGGTCATCATGTTTTAGACTGAAAAAGATTGGTGAGAGGAGTGAGATAAATTAGCTGTATGAGAAGAATTTCTAATTAGAGAGCTGCAGGTGTCTGATGATGGAGATACCGAAAGGAGTCGAGCTCTGTTTCCCACAACTCCTCAACAGTTCCTGCAGGAAGCCGACACTTCACTGGTCCAAAGCTGTGCTCCTGAACATTGTGCTCTCATGTATCTCTCTGCTCACTGCTGCTCTAAACCTTCTCGTCATCATCTCAGTCTCCCACTTCAGGCAGAGATTAACTTTTCAACTGAAACTACAGTTTAAGTTTTAGATGTGTGAAAACTTCCGTTTACATTATATGACTTAGTGATTAAAGAATGAAGTGAACTTTTCTTGGTGTATTTTAACCATGGTTTAAATACAATGTCTTATTTGCTTGAATTGAATCATGCCTTATTAGTGCAGCATTTTCACTGAAGACATGTTGACACTAACAATGTGCATTATATTCTTTTCTGTCTCCCTGCAGGCAGCTGCACACACCCAGTAATATCCTCCTCCTCTCTCTGGCCGTCTCAGACTTTTTTGTGGGTCTCCTGTTGTTGCCTTTAGAAATTTTTAGAAAGACAAGCTGCTGGGTACTTGGTGATCGTATGTGTTCTGCTTATTGGTATTTGACCAGCAACATTATCTGTGCTTCAATAGGGAACATTGTTCTAATATCAGTTGACCGCTATGTGGCTATTTGTGACCCTCTGCATTATCCCAGCAGAATTACTTTGGCGAAAGTCAAACTCAGTGTTTGTCTGTGTTGGTTTTATGCTTTTTTCTACAGCAATCTTTACACAAAGGATATCATGATTGAACCAAGCAGGTATAATTCTTGCTTTGGAGAGTGTGTATTTTTTAGCAGCAATATTGCTATTGTTGTTGACCTTATTTTATTCTTTTTTGTTCCAGTAACTGTTATCATAGTCTTGTATATGAGAGTATTTGTGGTGGCTGTGTCTCAAGCTCGTGCCATGCGCTCTCATGTCACAGCTCTCACACTTCAGCGTTCACTGAATCAAACAAACAAATCTGAGCTGAAAGCAGCCAGGACTCTGGGGATTCTTGTAGTTGTGTTTCTGGCATGCTTCTCTCCACTCTACTGCTACTCTCTTGTTGATGAAAATGCAATCATTGATCCAGCTGCATCTTTTGTGGTCATTATCTTTTACATTAACTCTTGTCTAAACCCTTTGATCTATGCCTTGTTTTACCCCTGGTTTAGAAACGCTGTTAAACTTATCATCACGTTGGAGATCTTCAAGTATGACACAAGTGGTGCCAACATACTGTAAAAAGAGTATGAAACCTGCTCGTGCAATGGTTAGCACTGACACACCACAGCAAGAAAGCCCTGGATTTGAATCCAGCTGGTGCATAGTTTTAATGTTCCCTTGTCTATGGGGGGTTACACAGCTTCTGCTCAGAATCAAAAGACTTGCATGATGATGCTAAATTGACTAGGTATAAATGGCTGTCTGTCTCTACATTTTGACCTTTGACATACTGACCACCTACCCAGGGTTTATAGTATGTGTCTGCCCCCTTGGACCATGATATGGGCAAATAGAAGAGAATGGACGGTTGAAACTGACTTACTGAATTATGGTTCTAAACAGTGATAGAAAAAATATCACTATTGCTGTCACAGTTGTGACTGTGGTGTATATTCTAAATGAAAATTATGAGAAAAATATATGTAAGTATTTTTAATTTTTCTTATGTTTTTTATGTGTTAATTATTACCCAGTAAATCTCACTCCATTTCTTTTTCAGTGTATTCACCTTTTGGCTCCAATAATGTTCACTTCAGTGGTTCATGTTTTCTTGTTTTCTCTGGTTATTAAACACCGTTGTTATATTTGTATTTTATAAATACTGTGTTGTCAAACATAGTGTACAATAAAATTAAGATTAGATAAGAACTTTATTAATCCTGGGATAAATTATTGTGCCTTTTACATACACAAAAAGAAACACTGTGTTCAGAATCAGAGAGAGTAAAAAAAATGTAACAGCTGGAATCAATTTAAGAACAGAAAGTTAAACAGCTAATGAAAAAGATAAGAAGAATTGTAAATATGAGTATAACCAGTAGTGCAAGATGACAGAAAGTGTCACAGTAATGATAATAATGTTAATGCTTCTAGCAAATGCAACAATTGTTAACTAAAACTAAATTACAAACAATAATAATAATAAAAATAATGACTTACTTTCTGTTACAGCTCAGTAATAAAGCGGGAACATTAGGATAACAGGGCAAAAATAAGACCTTAATAATGTGGTAATAAAGTTATTACCGCTCAGTTTTCAAAGTAATAACCACTTAATATCCAGGTAATATCATGGTAGCACAATTGATTACAGTTGAGTCATATTACACTGAAATGTATCTAATTGGAAAAATACAGTTCAGTAAAAAAGGGGTAATACTAGGGTAACAAGGCAGAAAGAAAGAATATAACAATATAGTTATTTCAAAGCTATTGCCACTTTGTAGATACCACTTTTCACACCTTGGCTCGTGTGATAAGACAGAGGAATAATAGGAGGCCCAGGACCCTATTACGACACTCTCAATAGAATTTAATAATCTGGGAATCTCCACTAATTGCTGTTAGAACCTCTCAGATGACAGGCGAAATGTCTTCAAGAAACATAAGAAGTCCAGAAGCTTTTCTTTCCAAGCTCCTTCTCGTTTAATGTTTTCTTTGTTATTTCTACTACTTTCTACATTGTAGATACATAATAAAGACATCAAATATATGGAATCATGTTGCAAACAAAAAGCTTAATAATAACTGTAAACATGTCTTATATTTTAGATTCCTGAAAGTAGCCACCATTTGCTTTGTTGACAACACTGCAAACCCTTGGCCCTCTCTCAATGAGCTTCATGATTTAGTCACCTGAAATGGTTTTCACTTCACAGGTGTGCCTTGTCAGGGTTCATTTGTGAAATTACTTGCCTTCTTAATGGGGTTGGGACCATCAGTTTAATTTTAAAACTATGTAATTTTAAAACCGTGTATATACTGTATATTCTGTGTATAGTTATTATCTCACTCTCACTATTGCCTGTTTATGCCCTGTCCTTATCTTCAACATCATGCTGCTCTGTTGTATCTTAATTGCCCCTTGGGGATAAAAAAAAGTCTTTCTGATTCTGATCTGATTTTCTGAGTCGTGTTGTTCAGAAGTCAGGTTGGTACACATCTAGCAGCCCTATTTGACAACAGTCAAAATTCAAGGACCAATAAGCTAATTAAAGAGAAACAGAAAATTGCTAAAACTGAAAAAAGCATTCTACAATCAAACCAGCTCCCATGAGCACCACCCCAGGAAAGGAGGACCAAGAATCACCTCTGCTCTTTAGGATAATTTCATCCAAGTCACCAGCCTCAGAAATGGCAAGTTAACAGCACCTCAGATTAGAGCCCAGATAAATACCATGAATGCCAGATAAATAAATGCAGAGAGTTCCCTCTCTACATCAACTGTTCAGAGGAGACTGCGCAAATCAGTCCTTTATGGTCAAATATCTGCTAACACATCACTACTAAGGAAAAGCAACAAGCAGAAGAGTTTTGTGGGGGTGGGGGCTCATGAACCACAAAGAATGGACATCAGACCAGTGGAAATCTGTGCTTTGGACTGATAAGTCCAAATTTGGGATCCTGTTTCCACCCTCCGTGTCTTTTTGCACTGCAGAAAAGGTGAACGTGAGCATGATTGGTTGAAACAGTTTAATGTAGCCTTAGGTCTGATCATGTTTCATCTTCTTCAACTTTCTGGACATCTCCTTATATGGAGATGGCCCTTCTATAGGCAGCACTCCTGTTGCCATGATAACCACCTCTTTCCTCCCCCAGGTCTGTAGAGTTAAAAAGGGGGGTATAGTGCATACTATAAGATTTATGATCGAGGCCACATTCCTGTGAGGAAGTTGTGAGGAAGTGTTGTTTCTGTTAGTATCCGTGTGAGTCCAAAACTATTCTACAATGCACTGTGTGCAGTAAAAGACAAAACACAAATATATGATGCTAATTATGAGATATTAGTCTTAAAGTTAAAAATAAATCCTAATACACTGTCGGTGATTAATTCAAAACTGAAGGCACACTGAACCACTGTGGGTACCACAGCATCTTTTGGTGACCTCAAACACACCTCCAGGCTGTGTATGGCGTAGGGGTATTTTACCAAGAAGGAGAGTGATAGAGTGCTGCGGCAGTCACCTGACACACTGCCACATAGAATACTGCACTTCCCACCAGAGATGGGCAGTAACGCGTTACTTGTAACTTGTGTGGAGGTAGATGAGGACCCAAACGCAAAACTCACGGAGACAGGAACTGAACTCAAAATCACTGCTTTATTGCAGGCCATACAAAGAAACAGAACTAAACTGGGAATACTAACAGAAGACCGAGGGAACACAGAAAGACACACAGGTTCGGGGAGGAGACATTGACGACGCGACCCTGAACTGAGGGAGACATGCACATAAATACACAGAGGGTTAACGAGGGAAGTGGGAGCACACGGGGAACACAGCTGACACAGATAATCGTAACGAGACAGGGCAGGAGTGAACACAACATGACGTGCGCTGTGTCCCATTTCAGGGTCTGCACGCTTGAAGTACGCATTTTAAGTGCGGTTACGTCACCGCCATGCGACGACAGCTGTCCCAATTCGAAGTGTACTTCAAATGCATACTCCAAATGCGCCGTCGATTTCCCCAAATATCAAGCGTGGTCCGGTGCACGCTTCGTGGTCCCATATATCCCACAATTCATAGCGCGACGGTGGGTGTGGATAATTTTGCCGCAAAATACGGCAGAAGGGAGCGGCCGAAGAGTGAACTGTCAAAAGTAAGTACTGAATATGACGTCACTTATTCATGTGCGAATGTTTAATAACGAAGAACATTAAAACATTGCTGTTGACCACATGTCGGCAAAGTTATGTGACACTAGTGATGTTTGTTCTTTCAGCATTAACTTGGTTTTAAAGCCTCTACTTGTAAATATACATATAGTCGACCTTAATCTTACAGAGAATCTGATGATTTTATGGATAATTAAAGTCAGTCATATATCCACAAACACAACAAGCTGAAAGTCAGTGATATAGATTTTATATATATATATATATATATATATATATATTAGAGATGGACCGATCCGATATTACGTATCGGTATCGGTCCGATACTGACCCAAATTACTGGATCGGATATCGGCGAGAAATAAAAAATGTAATCCGATCCATTAAATATCAAAAAAGCACCTCACAAAACTTGCTATGCGGCGTAACTCGGCTCATAACCGTAGCACGTAGCAGCAGTGTGCATCACGTGATAGAGCGGCTGTGTGTATTTGTAGCCTTGCTAGCAAACCAGCATTTCATCTATGAGGACGTTTTCCCAGAGAGAAGTAAAGCAAGTGTGTAAGTTCATCTCTGAATATTTGTAAAGCATTCCTACGTTAAGCTTAACAACCATACCTGGAGCGACTGCCTCTCTCTCTCTCTCTCCTGCTGCTTCAATCGTGAAACTGATCAATGATCAGCTGATCGGCTTTTCTGTCGCGAGTCCGTCTCTCTTCTTAGTTTTTGGCCCACTTCTCACCAGAAAGAGGAAACCAGCGGCTGAACAACAGCAGCACGTTTAAGCTTGATAAGCTGTTGTTAGAATTTATTTAATATTACTTTCTACACCAGGATCTTTTTCTACGCAGCTGACGCTGGTAATTGTGCAGGGGCGGATCTAGCAAAGTTTAGCCAGGGGGGCCGATAGGGCATGAACAGGGAAAAGGGGGCACAAAGACATACTTTTCTTTCTTATTCTCATTTAAAATGTCTAGCTTTTAATAAATAATTATCTGACTCTTACACCCAAAGTTTTAATCTTATGTAAAATATATAGAAGTCCATTACTGTTTATAGTAACTGTTAAGTCTAATATACCCTAGTAAGCTATAGTACTTTTTCCTTTGGAAGATACCATCTGTGCAGTCTGCAATTCTGTTGAAGAAAGATGTTGAATCTATTTGATTATTCTTGAAAAATAATTTATTTTTGTGCATTTCCCCCCTGCATCAAATTAAATTTGATTACATCGATTAAGCATCATGAGGTGGGGGGTGGTTCCCTATTTTTTTTTTTTTTTTTTGCTGGGAGTTTGCAACCCTATTAGTTAGGTTGCTTAAAATTTCTTCTAAGTACTCTTTAAAATACCAGAATAGGGAGGATGGAGTAGGTTTAACTTTATTAGATTGATCAGTGTTGCTGAACTATGACATATTTTGGACGCAGTGTATTTTTTACATACAGGTATAACAGAATAGCTTTAGTGTTGTTATTTATTTAAACTTGAGTATAAACTTATACAAAATGCAGCAAGATATTAAAAAAACATTTTTGTTGATTAAAAAACACACTATATCGGATTCATATCGGTATCGGCAGATATCCAAATTTATGATATCGGTATCGGACATAAAAAAGTGGTATCGTGCCATCTCTAATATATATATATAATAATCTGACGATACTATAATATTGGCCATATTATATTTACATTACCATAGTGAGATGACTTTAGTCCCATGAACAACATTAACTAATTATTGTTTACTAGCTAATCTTAAATGACTGTTCAGTACAGAAATGAAGCCCTTGAATCATGTTTTACAGTCCTGTGGTCTCAGCCTCAGATACTCAACTAATCAAAGTGATGTCATGACAAAAATGATTGACCAACAAAACAATTTTCTCCTTCATTTCTGTCAAACAAAGCTGTATGTAACGTGTCTCGCGGTTAGTATCATGGTTGCTAGGCAACCTGAACTGCGCGACGAAGCATATACCGTCCCATTTCACAAGCCTCTCACTTCCTCACTTCTCGTACTTATAGTACGCACCGTACGTAGTACGCGTAGTGCGCGTACTTCAAGCGTGCAGACCCTGAAATGGGACACAGCCACATACTGACGAGAGACTGTCAAAGCAAAACAGGAAGTACACAGAGGTTCAGACAGGAGGAGAGAGAGCACAGACATAACGGGCTGGGGAAAACATTGAATGAAACACAAGGAGGGGAAACGAGGGCTCACAGATACACAGAGGGGCACAGAACCCAGGAACCACGGCATAAGGAACAAAATACAAAAATACAAGATAACTAAGAATGCTGGGCCAACATGGCCCAGGACCATGACACAAAGTGAGGCTGTTGTGAAAGCAAGTTTTATTGTAGCAGAGGAGCCAAATCAGCCCGGTACCACTCTGAAGAGCTGCAGGATGAAGCTGTGCGACGTCGTGTGTCCAGACAAAACGCAGATTTTGGCAAATGTGAGCCTGAGGAGAAATACGATTGCTGATCGGGTTTGTGAGATGGCCACTGATTTAAGAACACAGTTGTGTGAAAGAAGCAAAAACTTTATTGCATCTTGCTGTGGATAAAAGTACAGACATGATAGGCATTGCACAGCTGACCATCTTCATCCGTGGAGAGGAAATATTGAACATTAAATCAATGCGACAGGAAAAGACATTTTTAAAACGTTTGTCAAAGTGTAACCGACATGAAACTGCCCTGGGACAAACTTGTTGGACCTACAACAGATGGAGCGCCGGTGTTGTGCGGTGAAAAAAGCGGACTAGTCCGCAGGATGCGAGTAAAGATGCAGGAGGAGAACTGTACCGGTGAGTTAACAGCAGATCACTGCATTACACACCAGGAAAGGCTGTGTGGTAAAGTCCTAAAAATGGAGCATGTAGTGATCACCGCAACGCAGACCGTACATTTAATCTGAGCTAAAAGTTTAAATCACCGTCAATTTCAGTCTTTTATGTGGGAAATTTTTGAGCTCAGCAAGGAAATCTGTCAGTTCATGGACATGGCATGTATGATGCGGTGAAGGCATTTCACGTGAAGCTGTCACAAATGCACCAGTGCAACCTGCCTCACTTTCCTTGTTGCCAAGTAATGTTGAACCAAGTCAGCGGACTTTGCTGAACTGCACCTGTGCACATTCAGATGGAGCTGCAGTGTAATGATACACTCAAGGGAAAGTACGACACTGAATGGCCCTCACAGTTTATTAGTTCCTTTCCTGAAGCAATGCCCCAGCTCCGTCTACATGCGGCTCCAACCTTGTGTTTGCTTTCATTTATTTTTTCTGGGTTTTTGGCAGCATGTTCATATTTCTAACTTGCATAATTTTGACAGGATATAGTTTTATGAAGAGCAAAATATTTAAAGTTAAAGTTTATTTTTTTAAGTTTATTAAATCTGGAATAATATTCCTGTCTGTTTTTATTCATATTTATGTTTAAGAAACATTGTTTTAGTGTTCAATAAATGTTTATCTTGTTTGGCCCGCAACCTAAAGTGTGCCTTGAGTTTTGGCCCCCTGTGCAATTGAGTTTGACACCCCTGCTGTAAAGTGTAAAACAGAACCACCATCTTTTGATTGTGTATGAGGTTCTGTTGGTAGGGAAGAGAAGAAGGAGAGGTGAAGGGGGTGTGGAGGTGTGGCTAGATAAATCCCCTATGTGACAAGAAGCTCTGATCAAAGAGCTGCAGGAGCTGCAGCTGTATGATGATGGAGATGCAGAAAGAAGTCGAGCTCTGTTTCCCACAACTCATCAACAGTTCCTGCAGGAAGCCGACACTTCACTGGTCCAAAGCTGTGCTGCTGAACATTGTGCTGTCCTGCATCTCTCTGCTCACTGCTGCTCTAAACCTTCTCGTCATCATCTCAGTCTCCCACTTCAGGCAGAGATTAACTTTTCAGCTGAAATTGAAGTTTAAGTCTTAAAAACTTTTAAAATAATTATTTAGTGATGAATGACATGAATGTGGCACATCATTGGTGTATTTTAACCACACTGTAATGTTTCATTTGCTTGGCCTTACTAATGGAACATTTTTACTAATGGAATTAGTGAAGACATTTTTACATTATTAATGTGTAATATATTCTTTTTTTTCTCTCCTTAGGCAGCTTCACACACCAACTAACATCCTCCTCCTTTCTCTGGCTGTCTCAGACTTTCTTGTGGGGCTCCTTATGCTGCCACTAGAAATAATTAGAAACACGGCCTGCTGGGTACTTGGTGATCTTATGTGTTCTGTTTATACTTATCTGACAGTCGGTCTTTTCTGTGCTTCAACTTGGAACATAGTTCTCATTTCAGTTGACCGCTATGTAGCTATTTGTCACCCTCTTCATTACCCCACCAGAATTACCGTGGCAAGAGTCAAACTCTGTGTTTGTCTGTGTTGGTTTTTTTCAACCCTCTACGGCAGTCTTTTAACAAAGGATGTTCTAATTAAGCCGGCCAGGTATAATTCCTGTTATGGAGAGTGTGTGTTTGTCATTAATGATATTGCAGGGTTTATTGATCTTGTGTTATCTTTTATTGTTCCAGTTTCTGTCATCATTGTTCTGTATATGAGAGTGTTTGTGGTGGCTGTGTCTCAAGCTCGTGCCATGCGCTCTCATGTTACAGCTCTCACACTTCAGCGTTCAAGCAATCAAGCAAAGAAATCTGAACTGAAAGCAGCCAGGACTCTTGGAGTTCTTGTAGTTGTGTTTCTTGCATGTTACCTTCCATATTACTGTTACTTTCTTATTGAAGTAAATGTGATCAATGACTCATCTACATTTTTTCTGATCATTGTGTTTTACTTTAACTCGTGTCTAAACCCACTGATATATGCCCTTTTTTACTCTTGGTTTAGAAATGCTGTTAAACTTATTATCACTCTGCAGATTTTTAAGCATGACACTAGTGAAGCAAACATGTTTTAAAAAGATAAGGAAACCCACTCTACTAAGAATTGAAATCAATAAATCGATAAATTCAGAAATCTGAAAATGAAAATTTTGACCTTGTCACAAATGAGGAAATATAGAAAATGTCATTAAAGTATGATAGTGTTGCAGCAATTTATTTTATTATTTCTTATTTTTATTTGATTATTTATATTATATGCCCCTTCCGTTAATAATTTTATAGACCAGAATGCAGCTTTATCTTATTAATAGAATAAATATGTTAATTATGTATTCGAGAAGGAAATTGCCAGTAAAATTTCATGAAGTACTTTTTTAAAGGTCTGATTTCCTAATACTTTTTACATAGACTTTATCCAGCTTTTGGCTCAGTGTGATTAAAGAATGTGTGGGGATTATATCATTTTAATATCATGTTTATCATGTTCCTTTTTATTCGTTTATATCCTTTTTATTAAGCTTTGAGTAGTGGAATTTGATTAAAACATTTATTCAATATATTACACATATAGTTTCAGTTACAGAGGAGTTGGCCTTCTGTCTGGTAAGAGGTTATAAGCTTTAGTTGGCGAGGTGAGAGGTGAGACAGAGTGCACTGAGGTGTCTCGACCTCAGTGCGAGACACACACAGTTTGCCTGCACACACACACATAGTATACAGGCTCATTTCTAGGTAAGAGTTCAGACATATTTTGCTTGTAACTGCATTTTGTGCCTGCATAAGTGACAGTTTTTTGTAGGATGTGGTTCTGATGTTCCAGAGATAAGCGAGAGTAAGAAGATCACCAGGAAGCACATGGCGTTGAGACGGAGAAAATGTTCTTTTTGAATGTGTCAAAGGTTGTGGTTATTGTAACTTATGCATGTTATGTATCTGCTTTGATGCATGAAGGGGCGTAACAATACCCTGACGTGTAAAACATTCTGAGTATGCTTTCTTTGGGGGATTTATGCTGAGGATTGTGATGGTGTATTTCCTCCACACGTGTGTTTAATAAAATCATTGTTTTGACGCACTTGGACTTGTGGTCGTTTGTCTCTCACCTCAATCACGAATCAGGACAAATGTTAACTTTAGTATTGTCTCTCTGTCTGTTGCTATTATCATTTACCACTGTTATACTGGTTTCATGAGTACCATATTACCATGTATTTTATTTTTAAAGGGGCCTACAGAAATAGGTCACATAAAAGAGGTCAAAGTAACAAAACTCTACTCAAAGTTGACAAAAAAACAATACTGATAACTCAAACAAACTGATTGTTAGGTTTAATGTATGTGTTGTAGGTTGCCATTTAAGAGCTCTGCCCATCCGGGCTAAGTCTCGTGACCTATCCCACTATAATAACCAGTGTTGGTCAAGTTACTTGAAAAAAGTAATCAGTAACAAATTACCGATTACTTCCCCAAAAAAGTAATCCCGTTACTTTACTGATTACTTATTTTCAAAAGTTACTTAGTTACTTTTTAAAAACACGATTTACAACCTGAATAGGTGATAAAGCGATAGATCTTTCAGCCCAATTCTACTTTTTCTGCATAATCCATCATACAAAGTGTAATCAAATGGAAAAGTCCCTTTTTAAAACTTGTTTTATTAGTTTTAATCTTTTAACTTTATGCATCAAGCAAAAATTTAATTATATGCACCATTCTCTGACTGGAAGAAATTTGTTTAACATTTAAACTTATTTTCTGCACATTCCAGCACATAATTTTTTTGTGTGTGTGTTTACACTCACTCTTTCAAATAGATGCAAGTAAAACACAGCAGAAAATAAATAAAATCAAAGCCTAGCGGTCCTGTTGCTCTATTTTCACCTGTAAAGCAGGAGTAGGGTAGGCGGAGGTTTACCCTGGTGCAGGTGTGCCGCAGCGGTCAGTGGAAGAATCTGCGAGTTTCTCTGTGAGTTTCCCATTATGTCGTTGCGCACTCGGTGCTTGCTCGGAAGTTTAGGGGTTTTTTTCGCTGTAAAAAGAAGTTTTCTTCCCACGCACAGCGGACACTAATGTTTTTGTCACTTTTTATGGAATCACACTCAAAGTAAGGTCAGTACTTCCACACTTTAAACGCTGCACGCTCATACTCTCTCCCGCACTCGATATATGATCCATTGTTGATCTGCACACAGCTGTTGTCACGAACATCACACTCGCTTACGTCACTGTCATGAGACACTCTCGCAGAAAAATCATGGTTTTAGTAACGCAGAAACGCAGCGTTCCTACAAGAAAGTAACGTAATCTAATTACCGTTTTTGCAATAGTAATCCCTTACTTTAGTCAAAGGAGCTTGCAAAGAAAAGTGTCTGGACTTCTTTAAGTTACTTGAAGACGTTTCACCTCTCATCCGAGAAGCTTCTTCAGTTCTAAGGTCAAATGGTGGAGAGTCCCAGATATAAACCTGGTGGGAGTGTCCCCCCCACAGAGGGACAAAAGGACCCCCTGATGATCCTCTACTCGCCTGAGCCAAGGTGTGGAACTGGGTGTGGGTCCCAATCAGCCAGAGTTTCGGGTGAGTTCATTGTGAAACCTGGCCCCACCTTATCATGCGAATTCCTGAGGTCAGATGGCCCAGGGTGTGAGTGGGCGTTAAGGCGTCTGGGAAGGGATCTCAAAACTGGATTGTAGATGGCAGAGAGTTGGTGGACGCCACTGGACTTTTAATGTTTTTGTTTTATTGATTTTTATTGTGAGTTTTCCCTGGCCAGGGTTGTTTTAATTCATTTTACATTTTTAACTGTTTAAATATAATAAACTATATTTTAGTGATACAGTTTTTTTTAAATCCTGTCTATTCCCTTGGCTGCTCCACTGCTCCGTCCGTTTTTGAGGAGGGTTTCCCTTCTAGAATAACACCTGTGTTAAATCACAATCACATTACCCCGTTACATAATTGGCGTTGTCGACATAGGATACGGAGGAGCAGTTGGTGGTAGCTGGGGGAATAGTAAATTTGATGATGCATGTGTATCCCAGTGCCCCAGTGTTGCTGTAGTTTAAAGGGTTAGGCAAAATAAGAAGATGGAGGATAGACTGCTGGAGCCAAAGCCAAGGACCCCTGAGCAGACATGGACAGTGTGCACAGGTATGAGTGTTTGGCCACAAGAAAAGTAAATGAGGAACTTCCGACCTAGATTGTCATGGGAGGTCAGCTGCAGGGTTACGGGACGTGCGGTAATGGTTCGCTGCTAGGCAGCAGTGCTTGGATTGACCCTTTAAAGCCGGTCGGAGCGGGCATGCTCCGTTTTGCGCAACTATTTTTAAATCCCGGTAGCACTGCAACCACGTAAGCTAGCGCAATAATTTTTTTTGCATATGAAACCGGAGGAGTTGTACTTACATCTTATGCCATCAGCTTGTCCTAGGTCACAGTTTCCTTCCACATATAGCTTTGCAAAAACTGCATAAAAACCACTCGCAGCAACAAAAACATAATATTCCAGAAACACGCTTTGCCGATCCGATCAGCTGTTTGTAACACTTCCTACGTCCATCAGCGCGAACTATTGCATGTCCGCCATGACCCGCCCGAAACCGGAAATGACGTCATTTTGCGCAAATGTAGTTTTTTACCATCAGGGCTTTATGAGCCTATTCTGGTGTTTTTAAAAGTTATGTTTGAGTTTCTGTGTCGCTTCTGGGATGCTTAGGACTCGTATTGCACTGCTGGAAATAGTTTATTTTGATGCATATGCTGTTTTTTTTTGCAAATTTGCATTATAATATTTATTTTTGTTTTTCCTGCAGTATATAAAAATTGGTGTATTTCAAAAATAAAACTATGAAGACACTTAAAATAAATTTCCTGTGGTGGGAAACTATTTTGTGCAACTTTTTTGTATTTACAGTTTTGAGAGATAAGCCTCTAAAATTTCTCTAACTAGAAATATATGTTAAAAAAAATATATATTTTAATTCTTTTTGTAGTTTATTGCACTTTTTTGCAATTTATGTAATTTCTATGCAGACATATTATTAAAATTTGGGCTATAATGGTTGTATTGATGTATATCAACTTGAAATGCTACCAAAAATGGCACTACAGCATTTAAAACTATAATATAAGCTCTGGCGAACTTGGTTCTATGGTAGGTCTTAAGCCCAGGTTAGGCCTGGAAGTATCCCCACAGTAGCAGCTAGGTGCAGTTTAGGACCTAATGGTTTCCAGGTAGCTATGCTATGGGGACGTGAAAGGGATTGCTCGCTGTGGCATTTGACTGTATGGCATACTTTGTAATATTTTCGCTTGTGTGATACTTTTATTTATTCACGTCACATAAAATATAATAAATAAATTATAAAATACAAAAACTATTTGCATTTCAACTTTTAACTATTTAAATTTTCAGCTTTTTCCTTTTAAACAAATTTAAAGTGAAACAACACAAAACACTGCAAACCACAACACAATAAAATATAAATTAAAATATGCAAAACAAAAAGATGCATATTCTCTGTCATATGGGCCTGCATGAATAAACTTTCTGAATCCTTTATCATCCGCAACTGAAAATAGTTGTGGATGATTACTGGCATAAGTAATTTGAATGTTAGTGTTTGTGGAATTGAAGTGGTCACAAATGCTGTTTTTTCCCTCTGTAATTAATGCAGTAGATTACCAGATGGGTCCATTTCCTGATTTAAAGCAGTTTACTGGAGCAGGGTTCAGAGTCTTTTTATAGTATGTTGGCCTCACAGGAGTTATGCTTGACTATCTGCAATGTGATAATAAGTTTAACAGCCTTTCTAAACCAGGGGTAAAACAGGGCATACATCAAAGGGTTTATGCAAGACTTAAAATGAAAGATAAAGACCACAAAAGATGCAGGTGGATCATTGACAGCATTTTTATCAGTGAGAGAGTAGCAATAAAATGGACAGTAGCATGACAGAAACACAACTACAAGAACCCCCAGAGTCCTGGCTGCTTTCAGCTCAGATTTGTTTGTTTGATTCAATGAACGCTGAAGTGTGAGAGCCATAACATGAGAGCGCATGGCACGAGCCTGAGACACAGCCACCACAAATACTCTCATATACAAGACTATGATGACAGAAACTGGAAGAATAAAAAATAAAATAAGGTCAACCATTCCAGAAAAATCATTGATGACAACCACACACTCACCATAACAGGAATTATACCTGCCTGGTTCAATCAGCATTTCTTGCGTATAAAAACTGCAGTAGAAAGTTGTATAAAACCAACACAGACAAACACTGAGTTTGACTCTAGGCACAGTAATTCTCGTGGAGTAATGCAGAGGGTCACAAATAGCCACATAACGGTCAATCGATATAAGAACTATGTTCCCTATTGAAGCACAGCTAATGTTTACAGCCAGAAAAAAATAAACAGAACACATAAGATCACCAAGTACCCAGCAGGTCATGCTTCTAAGGATTTCTGCTGGCATCAGCAAGAGACCCATGAGAAAGTCTGAGACAGCAAGAGAGAGTAGGAGGATGTTGCTGGGTGTGTGAAGCTTCCTGAAATAAAACAAAAAAGAATATATTAGTAAGTTTAAAATGTAAAAAGGTCCATTATTAAGACTGTAAGACAAAGACATTAAGGTGTATAAAAATTAAATATTGTGGTTTAAATTGACCAAGAATGTGCCAAATTCATTTCAATTTAGATAATAAATCATGGTGTTAAACTTTTTAAATGAAAATACAGTTTAAGTTTTAGAAACATTATCTGTGCCTGAAGTAGGAGACTGAGATGATCACGAGAAGGTTTAGAGCAGCAGTGAGCAGAGAGATGCAGGACAAGACAATGTTCAGGAGCACAGCTTTGGACCAGTGAAGTGTCGGCTTCCTGCAGGAAATGTTGAGCAGTTGTGGAAAACAGAGCTCAGCTCCTTTCTGTATCTCCATCATCAGACAACTACAACCTCTGCAGCTCTCTGAACTGATCTCACTATTATACAGCAGATTTATCTCTGCGTCTGATCTTTCTCCTCCTCTCATTCATCCTCTGTAGAATTCGCTCCTATTTCTCTCTGCACAACCTCTTGGACTGTCATACACGTAATTTATTTTGTTCAACCTCTCTTTCCTTTGCTCTGCTATGCCTCTTTTTCTCTCTGCCAGTCCTCTCTCCTGTTATTTCTGTCTTTCTCTCTTGTGGGCAATTTTACTAAAATTGATTTTATGCATGTATACTGCTAAAACAGTGCGTTCAAATTTAATCACTATTAACTAGCTCTGATTCTCTCTGCATTTTTGGTCGTAGAAAATCAGGGCTTAAGGAGAGTGCGTGTAGTGGAGATATCAAAGATAGGCACGGCTGTGGCACTGATTCAGTCTTTGAGCACTACGGTCACCCCGGTGTGTCGGCCAGAACACCACTTAAGGCCAAATTGTCCCAGAGTAGGAAAGAAGGAGGGAGCTTGAGGTTCTGTTTGAGGCACTTTATTGTCACCACTCAATTTCTGGGGCTGTAAACACAGCGGGTGTACATAGGTGTGTGTCTGGGTGTGTGTGTGTGTGTGTGTGGTTTCCTACAAAGGAAATAAACAAGAGAAATAACGATAAATAAAGAGAATAGAAAAGTCAAATACTCAAATATAAACATAATACAATATAGCGAACATAATCACATATAAAGATCAGAAAAATATAATACACTTCAAACTGCTCACACTATGCAACTAAACGACATTAGTGCGAGGTTAAACAACCGTCAATATACAGGAACTACTTCCGGTAGTTGTACACAATAAAAGCGTCCGCCATTATAATCCGCTATAGTGCTCTTATTGTGAAGGGCAAACAGGACGCCATACTTCCGGTCGAACTGCGTTCGCTATTTTATTGGTTCTCGTACCTAATTGTTCGCTACAAACTCCGCTACTTCAAAGTAAACAATCACAAGCATTACATACAACATACAGAGAAGGTCTGATAACACAGGAATGACATTATGGACATACGAGCGACTGTACATGCGTCAACAAAGCTAAACCAGGGTAAGCTAACAACATAAATTAGCATATGAAATGAGGGTGAACTCATGTGTTGCATGTGTGGCCTACCGCTCCAGCTATGGACTACTTTAGCTCCTAAATGGTAACATACTACAGTACTGACAGAAACAAAGGCAAAATACAACACAGGTCAGTACTTACTTGTCATTTACGCACACATAACTTTCCCCAGGAATCAGTGCACCCCCTCCGGACCAACACTGCTCATCCGACCTTAAACTGCCCACCTTACTAACTGGATGATGTCACTAGAAGGTGGGCCGGCCCAAACTGACAGAAGACTGAACATGAAATGAACTTATATAAACTTATAAACCCAATTAAAACTATTATATGAACTTTGGGGGCTTTTGTACAGCCGCCCCCAAATGTATGTAAGACATTTGCTCATCAATAGGGCAACAAAGTTCTAGGGTTGTGGTGAGTTCAACGCAGAGGTGTCCTCATCTTCCCCAGAGGGCAGCGCAGGGAGGACAACCAGTCTGGCAACTGGCCGAGTGTAGACTCTCTCCTTCACCTTCACGTCAGCTGACCTGATGCGTCCATCAGGGCTAGGATGAGTTTTAATCATCCACCCCACAGGCCAGAGAGCCCTGGGAAGCTGTGGATCAGCGATCATCACCACAGAGTCCTCAGCCAAATCAGCCGCCGTTGTTTGCCACTTCTGGCGAGTCTGCAGACTGGGAATGTACTGACGGATGAAACGTGACCAGAAATGGTCAGCCAAAACCTGGGAGTGCTTCCAGCGACGGCGACTGAGGAGCTCACTCTCTGGGTATACTATCTGAGGCAGCGATCCATCCGGCCGCCCCATCAGAAGAACATTGGGAGTCACTGGATCTGCATCTCTGGCATCGGAAGACACATACCCCAGGGGTTTACTATTGAGTATCCCTTCCACTTCGATGAGTACAGTACGAAGCACTTCTTCTGGAACTGACTGAGCACCAACAGTGGCATAGAGGGCATACTTAACTGACCGGATCTCCCTTTCCCATGCTCCCCCAAAGTGTGGGGTACCTGGAGGATTAAAGCGGAAGCTGATCCTCTGGGGTGCTAGAAGCTGTTGTAGTTCCGGGGCCATCTTGAGAAAGGTCTCGCGCAGTTCCCTCTCACCTCCCCTGAAGTCGGTCCCCTGGTCTGAAAACAACTCGGCAGGTGTTCCTCTACGGGCGACAAATCGCCGAAGAGCCATCAGGAATGCATCTGCATCAATGGTGTTAAGAACATCCAAGTGGACTGCCCTGATGGTAAGGCACTTGAATATGATTCCCCATCTCTTCTCAATACGCCGACCAACCTTGACCTCAAACGGCCCGAAGCAGTCCATTCCTGTAGAGTAGAAAGCCGGTTTATATAGACGTAGCCGGGCTGCTGGCAGGTCTGCCAACCTTGGCACTGTAGGTCTAGCTCTCCATCTTTGACAATCAGCACAGAGGTGTTGGTAGTGCCGGACAGCTTCACGCCCTCGCAGAATCCAGTAGGAGCGCCGAAGATCTGCGAACACCCGCTCCGGGCCAGGATGATGGAGGCGGCTGTCAAAGTCTTGGATCAGGAGTTTGGTCACTGGGTGGCTTGGGTCTAGGATAATCGGATGGAGTGTCTCCAGAGCCAAATCTTCAGATCGACGAAGTCGTCCTCCAACACAAATGAGCTGTCTGGTCTCATCCACCTCGGGTGACAGAGAGAGAAGACGACTGCTCCTGGGAACTGGCTTACCGACTTTCAACAGGTTGTACTCCTCCGGGAAACTATCCATCTGGGCCCTCTGTAGGATCAGCCTCTCCGCCTTGCGATAGTCCTCAACAGTGGGATGACCATCTGGTTGGGCCGCCCCATGCAGCTCCCGCACTGTAACCTCTAACATCTCACTCCAGGTTTTGTAGCGGCTCAAATCTGAAGTTGGCTGACCTGACGGAGTAGTTGCTGTGGTCCCACAGAACACAGCTTTGCGCAGCTCCGAGGCATCTCCTGCTTGGTCAACCGTGAGATCCTCTGGCCAGGAGTCTGGACTGCGCAGGAGAAAGGATAGTCCTTGGCTCCATCTATTTGGTACAGTGAGCTCCTTCAGCTTCTTCCCACGTGTCACATCGTCGGCTGGATTCCTTCCAGAATCGACGTATCTCCAGGAGTGCCTGTCTGTCAGCTCTTGTATCTCGGCTACACGGGTGCCCACGAAGACCTTAAATCGACAGGATTCAGACCTCAGCCAGGTCAGCACTGTTGTAGAATCAGACCATAGGACCATCTGGTCGATTCTAAGGGTGAGCTCCCTTTCCAGCACTTATGAGAGCTGTGCCCCAGTGAGTGCAGCACAGAGCTCCAATCGGGGCATGGAGTGGAACCGCTTAGGGGCAACCCTGGAACGGGCCACCAAGAATGACAGATGCACTTCACCATTTCTGACAGTGGTCCGGAGGTAAGCTGCTGAGCCATAAGCTTCTTCAGAGGCATCACAAAATATGTGTACCTCTCTCTGACAGCCGAAGGGGTCCACTTCCTTAGGCACATATGGGCGGGGAAGAGTAATTTCAGGTAGAAATTGCAGCTCTTCCTCCCAGGCTGTCCACTGCTGCATAAGCTCCTGAGGTAGGTGTGGGTCATCCCAACCCCTTTGCTTGTCCCAAAGATGGCGGATGATTACCTTTGCTCTGGTTGTGTAGGGTAAGATGAACCCTAGGGGGTCGTACTGGCTGGCCAGGACCTTGTAGATATTGTGCATCGTGGGGACTGCATGTAACTAACAGTGAAGTGTTCCAATGTTTTCTTGTGTTTATATTTGTAAGTTTCCTTTAATTGTGGAACTTTGTTTTGTAATTGGTGGTAGCGGAAGTAACGTGCAGCACGGACTGAGTTTGTGGTGACACAAGAGCAGAGAAGCATGGCGCTCTGTGAGATCTGCTACATCGTCCTACTGCTTTAAACTGGACTTAAGTTTTTAAAGAACACATAAGTTAAGTTTAATTAAACCCAATTGTGGACTTACCGTTGAGAGGAGTAGCGGCTCGCGCGAAGAACGGACTTTCTCCCGTTTGGCTACAGCAGGCAATGAGGTGTGTTCAGGGTGCCTCTGTTAATTTGAGCTTCAATGAAAGTGCCATAAAAAGGCATTTATGTGTCTATACCTTTGTTGTTTGGATTTACTGTGACAAGAGTTATTGTAAACATGTTGCTTATTGTAATTGTTTTGTTTGGGTAGTTCTCACGATGATGATGATGATGATGATGACGACGCTGAGTGATCTTGTCGCCGAACATTGAATAAATCATCTGTAAACAAGAACTTGTCCGCGTGGTGGCTGACGGGAGCTACAGTGAGAACTCATCTGCTCCTTGTGAGTGGGCGAGAAAGAAAGGAACAGAAGTCATCTCTAGCGTGTCTACAAGGGTCCCCAAGCTCCTGCCAGAAGCCAAGAACGGGTTTGCTCATCCTAACAATTCAAAGAAAGGACATATTGATTTTCTCAAGTGTGCTGCAGAAAATTAACCTGAAGACCATTTGCAAGTTTGGATGCTTTAAAGTGTTAATAAGGGTGTCCTGAAGTGGCTTCATTGTAGCTGCAAGCAAGAAGGTTCAAGTTTACTATTGATCATGAGTTTGAAAATTTGTGTCTTTAAGGGTTGTTAGTGATTTCAGACATGTGTTTAAGGGTTATAAGAATAAGCTACTAAAGCAGTCCTGGATTTTATGCAAAGTTTTATTTAAAGGAAGTAACAAAGTTTGTTACAAGCTATAAGGCAGTGTTATTTTATGTTATAAGATTCCTTTACTTAGCCTAACATGTCAGTCACAAATCTCTCTAAACTGAGTGACAATCCTGAGGCAGAGACTGTCACCAGCCCTCAGCAAAACCCTCCACTGTGCAGTTCTCCTCTGCAAAATACAGATGGTCCACAAGAAGTTCGAGTAACATCAGATGTTCATCCATCAACAAGTAAGTGTCCACAACAAAAAATTCAAAACCCACCTCGTAAAAGCCAGAGGTCAAAAACCTTAACTGAAAAGGGAAGAGGAATGTTAAACCAAAGGATTAAGGAGTTGGAGCAAAGTTTTAAGATCAAGTACGAAAAGTGGAAGGTTCTAGCAAAGGATGCTAACCATTCAATTTCTGACAATTGTTCAGATGAAGAGCTGCAAGCAATAATAAACAACATTAACACTGCTTCCAGCGAACTAAACGCAGCGTATGAAAACTGGCGTCAGGTGGACATTCCTGATAACAATGCACGCCGCAGAATTGATACTTGCGAGGGGGTAACAAGAACTGTTATTAAGACTGCACAAAGACGTTTGAGAGGAAAGGCACCAGTCAAACCACAGTTTAATGTAGATGAATCTCTTTTAATGTCTGAGAAATCATATGGCGTCAGTAAGCACTCACAGGTTTCCAGTCAATACAAACAGTCACACGTTGCATCAAGAGTTGCTTCTAAGTCCTCCAGTGCGTCATCCATGAGCAGACAAGAAGCTGCTGCTAAAATGGCTGCAGCCCAAGCAACACTGGAAATCCTACATGAACAACAGTGTCAGCAAGCAGAGCTTCTGCAACTGGAGGCTGAAGATAAAAGACAGATTGCAGAACAAACAGCTGAAGCCTGCAGACGACGTTTAAGAATGGAGGAAGAAGAAGCACAGTTACAAGCAAAACTTGAGGTTGAAAATACTGCCAGGCGAAAGGTTTTGGAAGACAAACGCAAGGAACTGGAACGATTGGAAGCACTCAAACAGTTAAGGGTGGCTAAGGCAACCATGCAAGTGTATGAGCAAGAGCAAGATGAAGATTCAGAAGAAGAAATTAAGCAGTTACTGCATGAATGTAAAACTGAAAGCCAAAGAGAAGGGGACCGATTTCAGCACACAAGTCACATACGTAACTCACCAGAGTTACACTTACCACAACAAGCTGTTAAACATCCGCAGCATGATGGTGGCATTGCAGCACTTGCCATGGTATTAGCAGATTCTATTAGTGCCAGTCGTCTTCCTATGCCAGAGCCGACAACATTCAGTGGTGACCCGCTAAAATATAAGAACTGGAAGGCTGCCTTTCAAACTTTAATCGACAGAAAAAACATACCAGCCTCTGAGAAAATCTACTATTTGTGCAAGTACGTTAGTGGACCAGCTAAGAAGGCTGTTGAAAACTATTTCCTGTTAGGCACTGAGGCTGCTTATAAGGCAGCATGGGAAGTATTAGACGAGAGATTTGGAAACTCCTTCCTTATTGCCAAAGCCTTCAGAGACAAACTCAGTGCATGGCCCAGAATTGGCTCCAAGGACAGTCTGGAACTTCAGGAATTTGTGGACTTTCTACGGAGCTGTGAAGCTGCGGAAAGCCAGATTAAAGGTCTAGAGGTTCTTAATGATTGCAATGAGAATCAAAAAATCCTCTCCAAGCTCCCCGATTGGTTGACATCAAGGTGGAATAGGAAAGTGTTGACGATAGAGGAGGAGACTGGCAGATTTCCAAGCTTTAGCCAGTTTGTGCAGTTTCTCATAAGGGAAGCCAGGATCGCATGCAATCCTGTGACTTCACTCCATGCCTTGAAACAGTGCGATGGAGAAAAGGCCAAGCCATAACGAAACCAGACTCCTGCAGCTAAGGTTCTAACAACAAACACTGATGAGAAGATTGCTGCCAGCAGTTGTCTGTTTTGTGAAAGACCAGGCCACAGTCTGTACAAATGTAGAAAATTTCTGGAACGACCAATATTGGAACGACACAGGTTTGTTCAAGATAATAAGCTATGCTTTGGTTGCTTAAAGCCTGGACATCACTCGAGAGACTGTAAGTACAGAAGCACTTGCAGTACATGCCAGAAAAGGCATCCAACTTGCTTACACGATGATCGAAGAGAAGAACAGAAGACACGAAAGACTGAAGGAATAAGGCAGGAAGCTAGACACAGAGAACAAAGCAATGAACATCTAGAAGAAAGGGAAGCTATAGTAATAAGTGAAGCAACATCCAACAGAGTTCAGCATGACAACACCAACATTCAGACATCTACAATCATTCCTGTGTGGGTTTCAATGATGAAAGAGCCTGACAGAGAATCACTTGTGTATGCTCTCCTTGATACGCAAAGTGACACAACCTTCATTCTTGAGGAGGCAGCAGATTCTCTAAATGCAAAGGGGGAACAAGTCAAGCTAAGGTTATCTACTATGGCCTCTACAAACAAAGTTGTAGCTTGCCAAAGGATCTCTGGGTTGCAAGTTAGAGGATACAACTCAGAGAAGAAAATAACTCTTCCTACAACCTACACAAGAAAGTTCATTCCGGCGAACAGAGACCACATACCTACACCAGAGACAGCAATGGCATGGCCCCATCTTGAGCAGATTGCAGATAAGATTGCTCCTCGTCAAGGGTGTGATGTTGGTCTACTAATTGGCTACAACTGTTCTCAGGCACTTCTTCCTAGAGAGGTGGTGTGCGGTGAAGAAAATCAACCATTTGCACAGAGAACAGACTTGGGATGGAGCATTATTGGACATGGCAGCCCATACGTAGACTGTGGAGACACTATTGGAGTGAGTCATCAAGTCATCACAAGGCAAGTGACACCGGAACTTCAGCTTCCATCAAGTCCCAAACAGGAAGTTCACTATGTATGCAGAACACAGATCAAGGAAGTCATCTCATCTGACATAATTAAAGCGCTTGAATGTGACTTTAACGAGAGAGTTGCTGAGGACAATCACTTCTCTCAAGATGACCTCCAGTTTTTGTCGAAATTGAAACAAGGAATCAAACACAAAGAAGATGGTCATATTGAGATGCCTCTTCCATTTAAACGAGAAAGGCCGAGCATGCCAGACAATATGGTGTGTGCTATCCATCGCCTTAAGCACCTAGAAAGGAAATTAAGGAGAAACAGCAGATATTACCAGGACTACAAAACCTTCATGGAAGAGACCATAGCGCGTGGAGATGCTGAGAAGATCCCCAAAGCTGATCTCCACAATCATCCAGTGTGGTACATCCCACACCATGGTGTTTATCACCCGCAAAAGCCTGGGAAAAGCCGCATTGTTTTTGACTGTTCAGCCCGGTTTCAGGGGACATCTTTAAATGATCATCTATTGACTGGTCCAGAGCTGACAAATTCCCTTGTTGGTGTCTTGTGTCGGTTTCGCAAGGAAAGGGTTGCAATCATGTGTGACATAGAACGTATGTTCCACCAATTTCACGTGAGGGCAGAAGACCAAGATTACCTCCGCTTTCTCTGGTGGGAGAATGGAGATTTAGAAGCACAGCCAGCAGTCTATCGCATGAGAGTCCATTTGTTTGGAGCTGCTTCGTCTCCAGGCTGTGCTAATTATGGCCTCAAACATCTTGCTGCAATGGCAAGGGGGAATTTCAGCGAAGCATCCGTCCGCTTCATAGAAAGAAACTTTTACGTTGATGACGGTTTGACTAGTGTATCCACCGAAGCAAAGGGAATCCAGCTAGTGAATGAAGCAAGGGAGCTTTGCAACACTGGCAACTTAAGGTTGCATAAGTTCATTTCCAACAGTAAGCACGTGTTGTCATCAATCCCAAAGGAAGAGTGTGCTGGAGGAGCCAACAACTTGGATATGGCTCTTCATGAACCACACATGGAGAGAGCCCTTGGTGTGCAATGGTGTGTCACATCAGATGATTTCCAGTTTAGAGTGGTGGTGAAAGAAAAACCCATGAGCAGAAGAGGGGTATTGTCCACCGTGGCCTCGGTGTTTGATCCGCTTGGCTTTGTCGCACCTTTCATCCTTTTAGGAAAGAAAATCCTCCAGCAAATGTGTCATGAGAGAGTTAGTTGGGATGATCCTCTTCCAGACCATCTGCTGCCCCAGTGGGAATCCTGGTTGAGAGGACTGCAAGATCTAGCAACCATAAAGGTACAACGATGCTACCTACCAGGAAGCTTTGGCAAAGTTGTGAAATACGAGCTGCATCATTTTTCGGATGCCAGTGCCTCAGGTTATGGAGAGTGCTCATACCTGAGAGTAATAAGCGCATCGGGAGAAGTGCACTGTTCCCTCGTGATGGGGAAAGCAAGGGTAGCTCCTTCAAAGGTAACAACTATACCAAGACTTGAGCTCTCTGCAGCAGTGGTGGCAGTGCGCACAAGTGACATGCTACAGAGAGAGCTTGAAATGGAAGGCCTGCAGGAATACTTTTGGACTGATTCAAGGGCTGTCCTTGGCTACATCAACAATGATGCAAGGAGATTTCATGTGTTTGTAGCAAACCGTGTCCAACGTATCAAGCAGAGCACACATCCTGACCAATGGAACTACGTTGCTTCAGAAGACAACCCCGCTGACCACTCTTCTAGGGGACAGACAGCAGAACAGCTCAAGGCATCTAACTGGTTTAGAGGTCCAAATTTTCTGTGGCAGCTAAACCTCCCAAGCAGTGTGTTCACAGTGGGAGAAATATCAGAAGATGACCCAGAGTTACGAAAGACTCATGTCCACAAAATTCACTCAAGGGAAGAGAGGTCACTGCTAGATCGTCTTGAAAAGTTTTCAGATTGGGCAAGAGCAGTACAAGCTGTAGCCATACTGAAACGCAGAGCAAGGGCAGCTAAAGGCCACAAACCAAGGTTTAGTGAACCCACCACTTTGGAGGAGCGTAAGGAGGCAGAGGTTTTTCTCATCAAACTGGTTCAAGCAACACACCTTGCCGAAACCATGAAGAGTCTCAAGCTTAATGGGCAAATCAAGGCAATTGACAAGGCAAATAAATTGCACAAATTAAACCCATTCCTTGATGAGCAGGGTGTACTCAGGGTTGGAGGGCGCTTAACAATGTCCAGTCTTCACCCCCATGTGAAACACCCAGCTATCCTTCCTAAGGGAAGCCATTTGTCAGCACTGCTCATCAAGCATCATCATGAAAAGGTGCAGCACCAAGGTCGAGGTATGACTGTTAACGAGCTGCGAGCCAATGGTGTTTGGATTCTTGGATGCAGTAAGGCAGTCTCCTCTCATATTTACAACTGCACAAAATGCAGGAAGTTTAGACGTAACACTGAAGGACAAAGGATGGCGAACCTCCCACAAGAACGCACGGAGTTGACTCCACCCTTCACATATTGTGGGATGGACTGCTTTGGGCCTATCTATGTCAAGGATGGCAGAAAGGAGCTTAAGCGTTATGGGCTTTTACTCACATGCATGTGCTCAAGAGCCATACATATTGAGATGCTTGAGGACTTAACAACTGATGCATTCATCAATGCCTTGCGTTCGTTTATTGCATTGCGTGGAAGTGTCAGGCAAATTCGATGTGATCAAGGCAGCAACTTCATTGGTGCAAGGCACGAGTTCGCTGAAGCCATGAAAGAGATGGATGGAGAGAACCTCAAGAAAATTGGATGTGAGTTTGTTATGAACACACCATCTGCAAGTCATAAAGGTGGGGTTTGGGAACGCCAAATACGCACCGTGCGTAATGTTCTGGCATCCGTTCTCGACCAAGCAGTTAAAAGGCTCGACAGCAGTTCGTTAAGAACCTTCCTCTACGAAGTTATGGCAATTGTGAATAGCAGGCCATTAACAACAGAGCATTTGCACAATCCATCTGGTCCAGAACCCTTGACACCTAACCACATTCTGACAATGAAGTCAAGCATTATTCCCCCACCTCCTGGAAAGTTTATCAAGGAAGATGTGTACCTGCAAAAACGATGGCGCAGAGTACAGTTCTTAGCCAATAGCTTCTGGGAACGGTGGAAAAAGGAATATCTGTTGAATCTTCAGAGCAGACAAAAATGGAACACAGCAAGACGAAATGCGAAAGTCAATGATATTGTGCTTCTCAAGGATGATTCTGCTCCACGTAGTCAATGGAAGATGGGAAGGATCATAGATGTCTATCTGGGACAGGATGGAAAGGTGAGAAGTGTGAGGTTGTTGATCAGTGACTCAACTCTAGATGCTAGAGGAAGGCGCACCACAAAACCAACCTATCTGGAGAGACCTATTCAAAAGACTGTAACTCTACTGGAGGCTAACTGAAGAGTCACTTTGCCAATCCACCAGTTCAATTAGTGTTAAATGTGATTTCTTGTTATATCCATACATGTTAAGTTTTATGGGAAAATCACAGGTGATTTGGTGGGAGTGTAACTAACAGTGAAGTGTTCCAATGTTTTCTTGTGTTTATATTTGTAAGTTTCCTTTAATTGTGGAACTTTGTTTTGTAATTGGTGGTAGCGGAAGTAACGTGCAGCACGGACTGAGTTTGTGGTGACACAAGAGCAGAGAAGCATGGCGCTCTGTGAGATCTGCTACATCGTCCTACTGCTTTAAACTGGACTTAAGTTTTTAAAGAACACATAAGTTAAGTTTAATTAAACCCAATTGTGGACTTACCGTTGAGAGGAGTAGCGGCTCGCGCGAAGAACGGACTTTCTCCCGTTTGGCTACAGCAGGCAATGAGGTGTGTTCAGGGTGCCTCTGTTAATTTGAGCTTCAATGAAAGTGCCATAAAAAGGCATTTATGTGTCTATACCTTTGTTGTTTGGATTTACTGTGACAAGAGTTATTGTAAACATGTTGCTTATTGTAATTGTTTTGTTTGGGTAGTTCTCACGATGATGATGATGATGACGACGCTGAGTGATCTTGTCGCCGAACATTGAATAAATCATCTGTAAACAAGAACTTGTCCGCGTGGTGGCTGACGGGAGCTACACTGCATATGGAACTTGACGATGCTTGTAGCCTAGGACATCTGTGTGGAATAGCCAGCTCAATCCCAGGGTAGATTCTGGGGTATCTACCTTGTTCTGGGCCAGCCATAGCTCCACACTAGCAGAGCAGCTCTCTTCTGGTAAATGACTGATGACGTCACGTTCATTGCTGGCCCACTGTTGTAGGTCAAACCCTGCTGAGGCTAGGATGGCCTGTAACTTGTCGACAAGGTTCCTTGCCTCTTCCATGGTGGGGAAACTCTGAAGGCAGTTGTCCACATAAAAACACCTTTCGACTGAGAGTCTCACGTCATCATCTGGCTGGCTGTTATCCATGACATGACGCTGCAGGGCAAATGTGGCACAGCAGGGGCTACACGTGGTTCCGAACGGGAGCACCCGCCACTCGTAGACTGCTGGAGGGCTCTCGTCGCTGATGTCTCGCCAGACGAATCTGAGCAGGGCACAATCTTCTGATAAGAGATGAACCTGGTGGAACATGCCTTTAATGTCCCCACTCACTGCAACTGCATACTCTCGGAAGTGTAATAGGACTCCCAGCAGCGACGCACCTAAGGTGGGCCCAGGCAAAAGGTAGTCGTTCAAGTTCTGTCCTCTGTACTGAAATGAGCAGTTGAAAACCAATCGGTTATTACCATTATGGCTCACCATGTGATGAGGGATGTACCACGCCTCCTGACCTTCTGTCACAGGTGTCCCAGAGCCACACTTAATGATGGAGCCAGCCTTGATAAGCTTCTCCATCTCCACCTTGTAGGCTTCAGCTCGTTCTGGGTCTTTGGCCAGCCTTCTCTCCACACCCCGTAGACTTGGCATGACGGCGTCTTTAGTTGCCTGCAGTAGAGGCATCCCCTTCCGGCGAAGCAGTGGGGTGGCATAGCGACGTATGCCTTCAACCTCTATTCGGACAGTTCTGGTCTCCAAAATGCGTATGGCCTCTTGGTCTTGTCTTGAACAAGTAACAAGCTTCTCGTTTCGGAATGGAATGATGTCGACCTGCCACAGTTTCTCCACATGTTTCATTAACTCACTGACCTGAGGTGCCACAGTCATCAGTAAGCACTGCTGCGGTTGGGCAAGCTGGCCGACTATACTTGCTGGCCCTTGTAGCGCGCAACCTAGCCTGGTACGAATAGCAGCGGGCCCTCCTGGAGGTCCCAGCCTGACTGGTTCAACAGGGGTAACCAGACTGCCAATGAGTAGCAAAGGTTTCACATTCATCAAGGTGTGGATCGGAAGGCCAATCAGGTGCTTATACCTTTCTCTGAGTTGCTCCATGGGATAAGTGTGGCCTGCAAGTCTGATGCATGCAGCAGTGAAGGCCCCAGCAATCTTGAACCTGGTCCTGGGCCTTGACGGAGAGGAAACAGAGAATGTCACTGACTCACCTCTGAGAGTCTGCACGTCCTGCCTAATCGTGCGCAGTGGGACGTCCTCTGTGATCCCTTGCATGCCTAACTTCTCGGCAGCCTCTGGCAGAAGCATTGTCCTCTCTGACCCGTCATCCAGTACAGCATAAGTGCTGATTGTTCGCTTGCCATAATGAATGCAGACTTTGACGATCTTCAGAAGGACTCTGCAGCCTTCAGTGGGTCTGTCTAGATACAGGACGTCGGTCGCTGCCTTCGAGTCACCGCTCACCACCGCTGTTGTTAGTGACCTTTTAGGTGTTCTGACATTGACATCATGCAGTACCTGCAGGTGTTTCCCTTGGCAGAGGCTGCACGTCTTCCTCAGATTGCACTGGGCTGCCTGGTGTGACCGTGCGCAGCGCCAGCACCTCTTGTTACTCTTTATCCACTCTGTTAGCTGGTCCTTTGTCAACTTGGATACCATTGTGCACTGACTGAGATAGTGCTCTTCCGTGTTACAGAATGGACAGTATGGCTTGTTCTTACTGGCCACACCACCTTGCCTCACAGCCTGTGGCTTTGTCGTTACCTCCTTTGCACCATGAAGGACTGTGATGGATCTCTTACCCTGGCGAACCTCAGGCCTGGGCCACTGTTTCTCCTTTGTCCCTTTCACTGCTAGCTTCCCTTCAGAGTCTTGGCACCAGGACTCATACTTAAGCCACCCTGCGAGATCTGCCAAGGTATGCATCCTCACACCTTGTTGGAACATGCAGCGGCGGAACTCTGCTCTCTGCTCGGGAGGTAGTTCACTAAGCAGGCGAGCAACATGTGAACCACATTGTAGTTCCACTTCTCCTTCTGGGCCTAGTGTCCTTAACATCCCCACAAGTGACTGTATCTGGAGGGCAAATCTCTCAAATGCCGAGACGTCTCCACGCCTGATGTCAGGTGAGTCCATCATCGCAGCAATACGCCTCAGCACTATCTGATGTGGCTGGCCGAATTTGTCATTGAGGGCCTCCATAGTATCAGTGAAGTGTGTGGTAGAGTTGAGGTAAGCATCGGCTATTAATCTGGAAGATGAACCGGCTTGAACCAAGGAGGTGAATTATGGGAGGCTTTATCTGGAAACCTGAGAGCTGGTGGAGGATCTGATGATAGACTCTGTCCTGGGTGGTCCACGACCATATTAGCAGGTGGGGTTGCCATTGCCTCTGTCTTAATGGCTGGAAACACACATGCATCTTTATGATGGGGGTTCACCACTGGTGGGTCACTAGGCAGTGGTGCTTCCTCAATTGGATCTGGCCACGGTGGTGGGGCAGGCCAGTCATCATCATCCTCAATCTCTGGTGCATCACTGTCAGGGTGAATTGTTAAATATTGTCATTTTTATGTTTGCCATTTGTACATTGTTTTAATTCTGTGAAAGGAATTCTTTCTGTCCTCCCCTCCCCAGATTCTCGAGGTTCTAGGTGGGGGGGCTGTAGTCTTTTATCACAGACACATCCTTGTGCTTTTGATGTAAGCTTCCTGCGTTTACAACCCTTTGGTCAGCAGGAGGTCTGACACACACACACACACACACACACACACACACACACACACACACACACACATTCTTACAGAAGTTCACACATATACATACAATGCTTTGTCTTAGAACCATGTGGGCGTGGCTTTGTTCTGACGTGTTTTGTGTGAACTGTCTCTCAATAAAGGCAGCAGGACGAGGTCAGATCTGGGGGTCATTTTCGTGGTGGACACAGACGAGGCCTCCCTTGCGCAAATAATCGATCGATCGACTGTCTTGTTTTCTTCATGATGAATAAGTCTCTAGAATTAGCAGGGCTTGTGGAAACACAGACCCAACATTTATTTGGTCCTCCGAGCCGGAGCCTAACCCATCGCATCCACAGAGGAGAGGGAGAGGACGCTACCGCAGTCTGCTAGCAGCCATCGTCTGGGACGATTGATGAAAGCCCTGGTACTACTTTGCTTTTGTTACCAGGCCGGGAAGTTTGCGCCTAAACTCCCCTCGGGATGGATGGCGATTGACGGGATCCAGAGACTCTTCCCATGAACGTAAACAAACAGTGAGTACAGAAGGCCTTAGAGAGCGGCTACGTGCCCGTGCGTTAAAGCAGGTACGTGAGCGCGCAAGCTGCGCGTGTAGACGCAAGCTGCCTGGTTTCTCCGCCAGTGTTTTTGTTTTTGTTTTAATCTTTTTGATTTATTTAAGGAGGGTTAAGTCGGTTTCTCCACCGAAGGAGGTTTAAAGAGGTTTCTCCACCGAATAGAAGGAGGGTAAGGACAGTTTCTCCACCGAATAGAAGGAGGGTACGGTTTCTCCGCCGAAAGGAGGATAGAGCTCTATAAAATAAAAGGGACTCCGCAGATAAGGGCGTTGAGTATATGGTTTCTCCACCAATATATAAGGAGGAAAGAGCTCGCCGCGGTATACAGAGTTTAAGATTATAGGCCTTAAAAAGTGTGTGAATGAACGTATGCATGTGTGATTGCCAGCAGGTGTACGCAGCCACACAGAAGGAAACCTAAACGGTGTTAACTAATTCTGTGACCTGTTGTGTACACGTAGCCTGGATTTTTGAGGTAAGGTGTTACCTGCCGCAAACTTAAGAGAATTGTCATAATGGGGAATAAAATGTGTAAGTCTGCCTTAGAAGGGGATGTAAAATTTATGGAGAAATTTTTACCAGGCAGCACGCAGTATGTAGGTTGTTGACGTGAAAAATATGGATTTGAATGGACATTAGTGGAAGTTAAGAGTAAAGTGCTTGTAGAAAGAATAGCTGTAAGTGTAGCAGGTAAAACAGGGAAAGTGAAGCAGAGGAAGGAATTGCAGATAGCAGTTGCTAAGTTGTGGCTGGAGCAGGCTCAAAAGAGAAGAGAAGCAAGAATGTTAGCAGAAAGAAAGGCAGAGAAGAGTGTGAGAGAGCAGAGGCAAAGGAGGAGAAATTAAAGGCTGAGTATGGAGAGGCATTAGGAGCAGCATCGAGTCTAAGACAGACTAGGTAGGGCAGGAAACAGAAAGTAAAGTTAGTGAACACAAACGTTACAACCACATATCCATCCCTGACACAATACACAGGTGGTGATAACACCCTGCCCTATGGAGATGCAGATCTCGTTGTCAAAATTAATGAAGTATAATTGTGATCTAAGCAGAAGTGAGTGTTTGACGTCACGGTGTGTGTGAAAAGGTATCCAGCTGGGGCAGACATGATACTGCAGATCACCTGCCCAGTGGACAAAAAGAAATAAAATAGTTGTGTGGATGAATGACAGCATGAAGAGTGTTTGGTGTTTCTCAGTCTGAAACAGCTGTAATGCTATTTTCTGTTCGGAGAAAAGTACAGTTTTAAAAAAAAAAAAACAGAGAGAGATGTGTGTTGTTTAAGCAGTGATGAGAATAATGAAAGTGTGATGAGAGAGGAACACGAAAACATACAGAAAATGCATTAACTATACTAACCCTACATACATATACACAATAAATGATACTCATGAAGACCAGACAGCACCTTAAGCATGAGATTCTGTTTGTCATCTTGTCCAAGTCACTAGTAAGATGAAAGTGATACATAGACTAGTGGACTGAATATTATAGGAGGACAGATGGTTGCATCATAGAGAAGAAAAACAGAACGCTGATGAGAGGTTTTAGATGAGTGAGCTGATTTTGAGTTTCTGGTGTGTGAAGAAGTTTTAACATGGCACACATTTAGTTACATGAGAAGAAACTTATGTGCTAAGACAACAGGGTTATGCTGTGTGTTGTGTGTATGGCTGATTGGATGAATGTTTGAGATTAAACTGGCTGTTGATTTGTCTTTTGTTACTAAGCTGAGCCAATTGGGTTGTTACGATTTATCCCCCTGGCATGAAGAACACGTGTCATGACTTAAACAAGGCCTTTCTTTCCTTTCCTTTCCTTTCCTTTCCTTTATTTTCTTTATTTCCTTTTATTTTGTTACTTTCATGGTGCACTGAAGTTTTGTTTGATGATCTCTGTTTAAGCAGATCTGCACGATTAGAACCGAAGCGTCGTCGAGAAAACTGTTGCAAAGTGAGCTTCTCCAAAATTAAAATGGGCTCAGGGGAAAGCCACTTATTTGGGACAATTAGGAAACAAGTTCCTGTCCAAAATGATTCAACGAGGAAATCCAGTCTAAATTATTTTTCTTTTTGAAATGACGTCAATTTGCTGAGTGTGGAAACGAATGCGACGATAATTTCCACAATCTGCAAAGAATCACTGAGTGAGAATTTTAAAATAAATGGGGAAGCTGACAAGACTGACTGACTTAACACCATTGTGTGAAGTTAACCCCCACCTGACAAAGGTGTGGATGTATCTCTGTGTGTGTCTCTGTTGCAGGAGCAGAAGGAGACCACAGGAGGAAACTTGGGTCACATGACTATGTGAACTCTGCAAATTTAACCTTTTTAGTTTAAAATTTCTTGTGTCTGTGAATTTACCATGGGAGTGTTATTCACTACCTTATGTTGCTCACAGAGATTACTGTGAGAAAGAGTGTATACACCTGTGCAGCGCTAACATTTACATTTCTTTTTACAGCAGATGGTTAATCATGTGATTTGATCATGTGATTTATAGCAGGACACAACTTAATTATGTTTTTCTACCACAGGATTACTGAGATTTTGTGTGAAGGAAACTGGCTATATGTTGATGATGAAATTACACTTTGTTGAGAGAATGTTGGAGAAAATGTGAAAATTACAGGGGAGAAATTAATACAGTTTGAGACATACTGTGATGAGACCATTGTTACTTTTCCACAGTGAGTGTTAACTTTATGACTTTTCACAGCTCCTCTGGAATCTGGATGGCCGACACCTGACCAGGATGAACCGTGTGTTTGGCTAATGTTTGTTTTTCCTTAAGAGTGGTTGTAAAGGATTCAGCAGACAGACAAGTGACAATTGAACAGATGTGCAGTGGTTACAGAATAGTTACATGGGGCACATTATCTGACCACTATTTGGGCTCATGGTGAGTGACAAACTTAAGGAAAGTCGCTGATTACAATGTGGAATGACATTGAGATGTTCAATGATTTGGAACAAATTATGGGAAAAAGTAGGAGTTTAATGAGTTTAGAATAAACCTGCAATGATCCTTGTCTCTGTGATGCTGAATACTTTATTACACTTACGAGCTGCAGTTGGTTGCAAATGTGAGGTTGTTTTGACTTTAAAACTTTGTCTTCTAGGATACAGGTTGAAGCTGGGAGTTAAACAAGCTAAACATTTAATTGCTGACTAATGTTTTTTACACAGGGTTACAGCTTGGAGTGAAGCTGCTCCAAGGGACAAACCCTGGAGATTGTTTTAGGGAGACTGTGCAACATTCTTGTACATGTCTCATTGGGGAGTTGACACATGGCAAAAGCCGTGTGGCGAGAGGAGTGTCATTTTTTAATTTGTAGATGTCGTGAGGTGCCATAACGAGAAGGAGTGACTGAGAGGATCTCCCACAAGATGGAAGCTGAGGCCTGGAGAGAGTCATCAGGAGGATCAGAGATCAACTTCAGCACAGCAGCATCGCGCAGAGAGCTGTGCTACTGGGCTTTGTTATGAAATCAGTTTTACCCCTGTTCTTTTATTCGTCGAAACTTCCAGAGACGGCACCGGAACTCAGTAGTCATTTTCACAAAACTTTTATTCATCTTTATTCATCTTCATTTAAGCATGCACTTCTAGAAGGGAAGACGAGGCCGGTGTGTCCCTCTGCAAAATCTTCACCCCTTTGTTAGTTACAGCCAGCTTTATAGAGGCGTCCCCATCATAAAAACCCCCTACGGTGTGCTGCAAACTCTGTGTCTGTGTCTATGTGAGTGCTCGTGTGTGACTGTGTACGCATACCTGTGTGTATGCACGTAAGTGAGTGTGCGTGACAGTTAAAACACTGTGGGTGTAGGTGACTCCCTAGAGGTCATAAAAAACCCATTTCCCTTCCAGACCACAGTTATCTAGGTCAAATGTTGAGACCCCCACCCAAACATTCTCTGGGGAATTTCCTCTCAGGATTAACTCCTCTCTGTTTTACTTTCACAGTTCAACTGGGGAGGGTCTCCTATACTCTGCTCCTAAATTCAGGACACCATCAGGCCTTTATTGCATTGAGGGCAGTGTCAATGTCTCTACAATAATTCTAGATTCTATGTTAACACATTTCTAAACTCTAAAATAAGCTAAACATTTCTACAGCTTCCAGGAGCGTTGGAACATGAGAACCTGAGGGAGCGTGCCAAGCTCCAAAGAGTGACAGCGCAGAGGAGGTCCAGCGATGGACTTGTGGTTCTGTGAACAGCACAAATGCCAGGTGACTGTAAAATAACTAACAGCACTTGTTCCACAAGTGAAGCCAGTAACTTACTATCCTAAAGGATTAGCTCTAGTTGCTTGTGCTTTACCTCCATGTGTGAGATCAGTATGTGCAGCAGCTTAAGCTGTACAATGTTTCAGGAAATAGTTTATTTCACCTTTTGACATTGTTAGTTCCACACGAGGTAGATGTCTATTACTGCAGACTAAACTTACATTTCTGTCACCTACAAGACACTCGCCTTTAATGTTACTGTTACTCTCACAACCATACATAACCATAAAGCGGTGCACAATTCTGAATTTGTCAAACCCTTTTTGCCAACGAAAGAAGAGGGCACTTCTCATGAGTGTAGAGAGCACGTGGAGAAGAAGTGTAAGCCGAGGGATGACTTAATAGCTGTGCCACTCGTTGAGGGAAAGGTTTGGTTTGTTGATGGTTTGAGTTTTACAACAGCAGCAGAGATGCTAGCTTTAACGGAAACGTGTAAAGCTGCAGAGAGACAATATATCCTGATAGCCAGTGTGCATTTGCTACATTACATTTCCTTGTAGTGCAGTGAGTGAGACGAGGTGTGACAACCTCTACAGGGAAACCTGTAGAACACACCAAACTCTTGCAAGATCTGCTGGAGGCAGTGTTATTAACCAGTGGAATTGCTGTTTGTAAATGTGCAGCACACATGTGAGGGAAAGATCCAGTTGCATTAGGGAATGCTTTTGCAGATAACATTGCAAAAGAGGCAGCTTTAGTAAACATGGTGTTAACATTTTGGCAGTACAACATCAGCAGACATGTAGGGCCACTCACCTACAGCAGGAAAACAGTTGTGACTTACAGAAGGAGCGAGCTTGCAGGTTGGTGTTTATCATCTGTGTGATAAACCAATACTGCCTAATAATTTGTACAAGACTGCTGCTATTTTGAGCCATGGGCTTTGCAATGTCTCCACAGGGGGGATGATGGCAGCAGTAGTTTATACTCACTCTAGGATTATTAAATACTTTAAAAAAAAAAATTTGCATTTGCAGGCAGAGAGAACTAATAGAACAGTAAAGTTAAGACTTAGGAAGACAGGCAGGACATGGTTAGACGGTATAGAATTAATTAAGATATACATGAGGATTCCTCCAACAGAGAATGGTCTGACTCTTTGAGATTATCTATGTTAGAGCATTTAGAGTTCTAGTCTTCTGTAGTGACGATAGAAAAACAGAAGAGAGAGCATGTTAGCAGATTAGATGCTTGAAATGTTTAAAAGTAAAGAAGTCATGAGAACAAATGATCTGCCAGATGATTCTGTTTCTCCGCAGGAGCAGAGTCTGAAGTCTGGAAATTGGATGTTGATAAGGCCATGGAGAGGAAGTGCTGGTCCAGTCCGCGGTGGAAGGTCCCTATCGGGTGCTGCTGACAACGACCACAGCAGTGAAGATTGCCGGAAGGAATACATGGATACATCAAGCGCACTGCAAGAAGGTGACACACATCCAGGCCAGCTCGGAGTAAGTGGCAGGAAGACCGGGTACAAAGGGGGGGGAAAGCCTCCAGGGCCCCTCGTCTCAATCCGGTGAAGAAACCAACTGAGCCACAGGTACTCATCAGAATGGCTGGGAATGTGCTGTGCATCTTCTTGAGCCTGTGGACCCAGAGTGGGATGACAGGGAGCGCACTGGGACAGAGCAAACCACACCCAGTACCCACATGGGTTTTCAACAACTACTGGTGGCAGTTTAAGAACACAACCGCTCACATAAAGAACGAGACCAATGGTTATGCTTGTGATGCCACTGGCTACACATTCTTCTGGACTGTGGCCATATAGCATCACTGAGAGCGAGACAGTTTGTTTGGTTGCCTTAGCAACACATCCAGGAGTAAACGTACTTGGAACACTGCCAACTTTTCAACTGCTCTGAATCTGAATGGACGGTTGATTCACCAGTAGCCAGGAAGGTGAACTGATCTGGTACGACAGACCTGCTAGTCTGACTCAAAGAATATGACTTGTTGCAGGACATTGAACAGCTAAACGAACTGGAAACAGGCCGATTGCCTATGTGTATGAAGGACAATGGATTTAGTCCAAGTTGAAGATTAACCATGGAATTTGTGCAACATCACCTATTCTTTTGTCTTCTGCAAGAAGGGTGTAAACAGAGAAGCCTTTTGTCTACATCTACATCATGAACACTTGAGGTTTTGAGCCAAGAAGATCAAAACAGCTTGATCCAATTTCCTTTACAAAGCTTTTTCTGTGGTGACAACAGGACAGGAGAAGAGTTGTAAATGCAGATAACTCACCAGTTGACTCTAACCCCCACAGGAAGCCTACAGTGAGATTAGGGGGGTTGGTAGGAGTCATAAAAAGGAGTGTTGACCAGGCTACAGCTTTGAAGTTAGCTGAGAGCCACATGGACAAACAATGAAGTCAACTGATGTGTGTGAATGCATATGTCTGTATACAGTTGGATTGTAGTGACATATGATTTTTGAGAATGATTATTCTTCTTGTTTGACTTTTGATATTCAGTTGTTTACTTGCAGAAATACATAATGAATTACATGACAGGAGTAGATGCACCATAAGGCTGGATAGGTTGGTTAATGTCTGGTCCTTGGTGGCATCCTCTTTTGAAAATAATAATTCCTGTTTATGTATTGTTGATACTGATTTGCTTATGTGTAGGATGCATTTTACCTTGTATAAGATCAATGCTAACTAAGATGATTTCCAATACATTTGTTAATTATGTACTTTTACAACAATATGACATGACTGAAATTACTGACATGACAGAAGCCTGTGTATAAATGACGCCTGCGCTGAAAATGTCACATAGGAATAATTTGAGGCATAAAAATGACAAACAGGAGGGTTATGTCAGGGTGAATTGTTAAATATTGTCATTTTTATGTTTGCCATTTGTACATTGTTTTAATTCTGTGAAAGGAATTCTTTCTGTCCTCCCCTCCCCAGATTCTCGAGGTTCTAGGTGGGGGGGCTGTAGTCTTTTATCACAGACACATCCTTGTGCTTTTGATGTGAGCTTCCTGCGTTTACAACCCTTTGGTCAGCAGGAGGTCTGACACACACACACACACACACACACACACACACACACACACACACACACACACACACACACATTCTTACAGAAGTTCACACATATACATACAATGCTTTGTCTTAGAACCATGTGGGCGTGGCTTTGTTCTGACGTGTTTTGTGTGAACTGTCTCTCAATAAAGGCAGCAGGACGAGGTCAGATCTGGGGGTCATTTTCGTGGTGGACACAGACGAGGCCTCCCTTGCGCAAATAATCGATCGATCGACTGTCTTGTTTTCTTCATGATGAATAAGTCTCTAGAATTAGCAGGGCTTGTGGAAACACAGACCCAACAATCACCCGGTAGCGGTGACTGCAACTTAGTGGTTTGGAGAGAACATGGGCCCTGCATTCTCTGGACAACTTCCACTAACTGTCTCATTTCTGCTCGCAGTGCCTTGAGTTCGACCAGATCTGATGACATACGTACTGGGTATGCTGGATGAGGTGGCGCTCCTGACGGATATCCTCTAACTCTGCACTTATTTCCTTATTTGGATGTGTATAGGGGACCACGAAGGGTAGAGGAGTAGAGTGATCATAGGCTTGTTCCCCATGCCATCTCTCTGGATATAGCTGGGGGGCTAGCTGATTCTCCTGCATGTGCTGTTGACTCTGAGCTCCATAACGCGAGGCCGTCTCGTGGAGAATAGCATCCCTCCTCCACTGAGGGCTGGCTAGGTTGCAGCTAAAGGGGGAAGCGAGGGAGGTCATCCTGGCCTTGTCCTCTTGGTGTCTGAGCTCTACATCCTCTCTATATGCCTGGCTAATGTAGCCTGGGTACTCCACCTCATAATCTGCGTAGCGCACAGGTGGGCGAGCATGTCGTTTGGGGCGTGCGCCACGAGCCTCGTACTCTGGGCCTGATTCCATCTCTGAGGCAAACCTAGTGCATCCGGCTCGAAGGACCAATTAATGTAGTGGAGATATCAAAGATAGGCACGGCTGTGGCACTGATTCAGTCTTTGAGCACTACGGTCACCCCGGTGTGTCGGCCAGAACACCACTTAAGGCCAAATTGTCCCAGAGTAGGAAAGAAGGAGGGATCTGAGGTTCCGTTTGAGGCACTTTATTGTCACCACTCAATTTCTGGGGATGTAAACACAGCGGGTGTACATAGGTGTGTGTCTGGGTGTGTGTGTGTGGTTTCCTACAAAGGAAATAAACAAGAGAAATAACGATAAATAAAGAGAATAGACAAGTCAAATACTCAAATATAAACATAATACAATATAGCGAACATAATCACATATAAAGATCAGAAAAATATAATACACTTCAAACTGCTCACACTATGCAACTAAACGGCATTAATGCGAGGTTAACCAACCGTCAATATACAGGAACTACTTCCGGTAGTTGTACACAATAAAAGCGCCCGCCATTATAATCCGCTATAGTGCTCTTATTGTGAAGGGCAAGCGGGACGCCATACTTCCGGTCGAACTACGTTCGCTATTTTATTGGTTCTCGTACCTAATTGTTCGCTACAAACTCCGCTACTTCAAAGTAAACAATCACAAGCATCACATACAACATACAGAGAAGGTCTGATAACACAGGAATGACATTATGGACATACGAGCGACTGTACATGCGTCAACAAAGCTAAACCAGGGTAAGCTAACAACATAAATTAGCATATGAAATGAGGGTGAACTCACACGTTGCATGCGTGGCCTACCGCTCCAACTATGGACTACTTTAGCTCCTAAATGGTAACATACTACAGTACTGACAGAAACAAAGGCAAAATACAACACAGGTCACTACTTACTTGTCATTTACGCACACATAACTTTCCCCAGGAATCAGTGCACCCCCTCCGGACCAACACTGCTCATCCAACCTTAAACTGCCCACCTTACTAACTGGATGATGTCACTAGAAGGTGGGCCGGCCCAAACTGACAAAAGACTGAACATGAAATGAACTTATATAAACATATAAACCCCATTAAAACTATTATATGAACTTCTTTTGTACAGTGCCATTTCAGCGTCTGGACTTCTTTGAGTTACTTGAAGACGTTTCACCTCTCATCTGAGAAGCTTCTTCAGTTCTAAGGTCAAATGGTGGGGAGTCCCAGATTTAAACCTAGTGGGAGTATCCCCCCCACAGAGGGAAAGGACCCCCTGATGATCCTCTAATCGCCTGAGCCAAGGTGTGAAACTGGGTGTGGGTCCCAATCAGCCAGAGTTTCGGGTGAGCTCATTGTGAAACCTGGCCCCACCTTATCATGCGAATTCCTGAGGTCAGATGGCCCAGGATGTGAGTGGGTGTCATTTTTTTAACACTTTATTTGTAGTGTTAAAAAATCATTCTCCCACTGTTCTCGAATGTGTGTAATAGACAGGTTACACCTATTCATGATATGTGAGTAAATAAATGATATTCTGCCTTTTTGTATGGAATCCAAACAGGGAGGAGCGGGTAATGTAGCAAAGTTAGAACCCTTTTTACATATAAAATCTCTAATTTGCAAGTATCGCAAAAAATGATTATTAGTCAGATCAAATTTTCCAGATAGTTGTTCAAAGCTAGGAAACGTATCTGTTACTGTTTGTCATGAGGACTCACATGCAGGACTTTGAGATAGGAAGCTTCACAAGCAATTTATTTACACAGTTCACCGAGTGTATATACAAATGTGCAGAAATAGTGCTATGTACAAAAGTGGGGGGACGGGGCTCCAGGGAAATCCAGGGAAACAGACTTTCGCTCTTCTTGCAACAATCCACACACATGATTGGGCTATCTTTCTCTGACACTCACCACACGGGAAATAGGAAAACAGTCCTGGGAGTCTGTACACAGGGAAATGTTCGTTAGTTTAATGCTCAGAAACACGAAGGGAAAACTTAGCTGGCAACTTGACGACACTAATGCAAGTCAAACACAATGATCCAGCAAAGAACAGCAGTCATCGTCTGGCTTAAATGCTGGTTGTGTTAATAAGCCTCAGGTGCTTCCTCCTCCAAGGGGTGTGGGCCGAGGGCGTGAACCCGCATAAACAAGAAGAAAACATTAGATTTAATTACTTGAAAAAAGTCTTGATGCATTCTCAATCATCCAGGAAAGTAAATCTCCAAAAGTTGAGTCTGTTCATCTGGACGTAGAGTTTTGTGAGAGAAACGTTTCGTCACTCATCCAAGTGACTTCTTCAGCTGACTGCAGGTTTCCCCAATCTTATTAACACTGCATTTGCATAATGACTGAAACCAGGCCACTGAAGGGACAATGGGCTGGGAGGTCAGTTCCTTAATCATAATTATGCAAATTCTCATGACCATTGATCAACAACCACTGACCCAAACCCACTGATCAAAGACCCCTGATCAATGGCCATGAGTACCATTCACAGAGAGTTGGGGAATGGCTGCAATGACAGCATTGTAAGATGGCGAAAGATGTACACTTAGGCCCCCTTCTCGATTCAGAGATGGTCTTTCCCTTTTCACCTAAATGGCCTCCTTGACTCCGCGCTCTAACCAGCGTTCCTCCCTGTCCAAGATGCGTACATCCTTATCCTTGAAAGAGTGTCCACTGGCCTGTAGGTGTAAATAGACTGCAGAGTCCTGGCCTGATGAGGTTGCTCTTCTGTGTTGTGCCATCTGCTTCACTGGTTTCCCTGATGTATAAATCCTGCCAATCCTCCTGGCACTTAACAGCGTACACTGTGCTACTCTGTTTGTGTCAGGGGACCCGATCCTTGGGGTGGACCAAGTTTTGGCGCAACGTGTTTTGGGGTTTAAAAGCCACAGAGACCCGGTGTTTAGAAAAAATGTGCTCAACTGCTCTGATACTCCTGACACATAAAGGATAACTACAGGTTTTCGCTTGGGCAGCGGTTGTCCTTCTCTCCTGGATCAGCTGGAGCTTTCTTTAGGAGCCTTTCCAGCTTTGACAAAAGTCCAGCTGGTTGTTGATTAATGGTCATGAGAATTTGGATAATTAAGATTAAAGAACTGACCTCACAGCCCAATTTATCTACCAAGGATTTGGTAGATAACTTAAATGGCAGATTGGGGTATTCGCTTGCATTATTACTAATGGGGAAGTATTCACTTTTAGCTAAATATAGTTTATATTAAGAGCTTGGAGGAGTTTACGGCTGCAGTGAATACTCAGAACAACACCTCTGAGCGGAAGTTGGATCACATCTTGGAACAGCTGACTGCGGTCGTGAGGTCTCAGAATCTGCTCTTTGAGCAAAACAATGACAAGACCACGGAACTGAAGGTTAATAACATCATGAAGAAACTCGCCGCTCTCCAACGGGAGATTGAGAGACCAGTGTTGGAGTGTTAAAGAACAGCTTTGAAATTCTCACGAGTTGTTGCAAAAGAAAAATTACCATCATAATCCGGCTACCCCTTCGGCACCAGCTGCGGTCTCAAGGCTGGAGCTGAACAAAACTCCCTGATAACAACTGTGTTTAGTCTGTTCCTTCACATTCCATGCAAGGCCACCTGGGTTGGCTGGAAGACTGTTTACTTAGCCTGGCAGGGCGAAGGACACTGTCTCAGCTGAACTATGGACACGCAAACACATACATATACTGATACTGATAAGCACTCACTGACGCATCACCTTCCCTACCCCGGATCCAACGCCACCTCCCATGCTTACCTCCCCTCCAATGTGGACACCGGATCAGCTGGAAGATTGCAGCGGTCCCAGATCAGATGTACACACTGGAATACTCTCCTATGTTGCTTGTCTGTGTTTATTGTGCTATGGTGTGTTGATATCTGTGCATTCCTATATTATCCTTTTGTGTTACACATTTCGATGTTTTTTTCCTTGCTACCTAGTCTGACCTGTCTCCCCAATGTGATGTTTGTGTATTGTATGTACGGTCGGCAAGGTCTGTCATCTCGGTTGTGGGCAAAAGACCTGCAACTGACAAATAAAGGCTATCTCATCTCATCATCTCATATTAAGATATATTTCCAAATTCTTGCAAGACTGAGGATTTCAAGGGTAGATGTGATGGGATTAGTTACATATAATAACAAATCATCAGCATATACCGAGACAGTGTGAGTTATGCCACCACGTGAGATGCCTTGTATACCATTATTGCTTCTAAGAGCTATTGCAAGTGGCTCTACAATTGACAGCTTGCTCAGGTCCATCAGAAACACGTATAAATCCAAATCCATGCCACCAAGCTGCTGAAGAATACAGCATGTTACCCTCCTACTGCGATGGACCGAGCAGCGAAAGAAAATTAGGCCCAGGTTAAAGGTCAAAAAAAGTTATTTTTTTATTTAACCCCAAAACCTAGTTGGTTAAATCATTCAAAAAAATCTAAATCTTGGGCCCATAAAAGAGGTCAAAGTAACAGAAATCTACTCAAAGTTGACAAAAAACGGAGGATAGACTGTTGGAGCCAAAGCCAAGGACCCCTGAGCAGATATGGACAGTGCGCGCAGGTATGAGTGTTTGGCCACAAGAAGAGTAAATGAGGAACTTCCGACCTAGGTTGTCATGGGAGGTCAGCTGCAGAGTTGCGGGACGTAGGGTAATGGTTCGCTGCTAGGCAGCAGTGCTTGGGATTAAGCACGAAGCCCAGGTTAGGCCTGGAAGTATCCCCACAGTAGCAGCTAGGTGCAGTTTAGGACCTAATGGCTTCCGGGTAGCTATGTTATGGGGACGTGAAAGGGATTGCTCGTTGTGGCATTTGACTGTATGGCACACTTTGTTATATTTTCGCTTGTGTGATACTTTTATTTATTCACTTCACATGAAATGTAATAAATAAATTATGAAATACAAAAACCAACTATTTGCATTTCAACTTTTAACTATTTAAATTTTCAGCTTTTTCCTTTTAAACAAATTTAAAGTGAAACAACACAAAACACTGCAAACCACAATAAAATATAAATTAAAATATGCAAAACAAAAAGATGCATATTCTCTGTCATATGGGCCTGCATGAATAAACTTTCTGAATCATTTATCATCCGCAACTGAAAATAGTTGTGGATGATTACTGGCATAAGTAATTTGAATGTTAGTGTTTGTGGAATTGAAGTGGTCACAAATGCTGTTTTTTCCCTCTGTAATTAATGCAGTAGATTACCAGATGGGTCCATTTCCTGATTTAAAGCAGTTTACTGGAGCAGGGTTCAGAGTCTTTTTATAGTATGTTGGCCTCACAGGAGTTATGCTTTAATATCTGCAATGTGATAATAAGTTTAACAGCCTTTCTAAACCAGGAGTAAAACAGGGCATACATCAAAGGGTTTATACAAGAGTTAAAATAAAAGATAAAGACCACAAAAGATGCAGCTGGATCATTGACAGCATTTTTATCAGTGAGAGAGTAGCAATAAAATGGACAGTAGCATGACAGAAACACAACTACAAGAACCCCCAGAGTCCTGGCTGCTTTCAGCTCAGATTTGTTTGTTTGATTCAATGAACGCTGAAGTGTGAGAGCCGTAACATGAGAGCGCATGGCACGAGCCTGAGACACAGCCACCACAAATACTCTCATATACAAGACTATGATGACAGAAACTGGAAGAATAAAAAATAAAATAAGGTCAACCATTCCAGAAAAATCACTGATGACAAACACACACTCACCATAACAGGTATTATACCTGCCTGGTTCAATCAGCATTTCTTGCGTATAAAAACTGCAGTAGAAAGTTGTATAAAACCAACACAGACAAACACTGAGTTTGACTCTAGGCACAGTAATTCTCGTGGAGTAATGCAGAGGGTCACAAATAGCCACATAACGGTCAATCGATATAAGAACTATGTTCCCTATTGAAGCACAGGTAATGTTTACAGTCAGAAAAAAATAAACAGAACACATAAGATCACCAAGTACCCAGCAGGTCATGCTTCTAAGGATTTCTGCTGGCATCAGCAAGAGACCCATGAGAAAGTCTGAGACAGCAAGAGAGAGTAGGAGGATGTTGCTGGGTGTGTGAAGCTTCCTGAAATAAAACAAAAAAGAATATATTAGTAAGTTTAAAATGTAAAAAGGTCCATTATTAAGACTGTAAGACAAAGACATTAAGGTGTATAAAAATTAAATATTGTGGTTTAAATTGACCAAGAATGTGCCAAATTCATTTCAATTTAGATAATAAATCATGGTGTTAAACTTCTTAAATAAAAATACAGTTTAAGTTTTAGAAACATTATCTGTGCCTGAAGTAGGAGACTGAGATGATCACGAGAAGGTTTAGAGCAGCAGTGAGCAGAGAGATGCAGGACAAGACAATGTTCAGGAGCACAGCTTTGGACCAGTGAAGAGTCGGCTTCCTGCAAGAAATGTTGAGGAGTTGTGGAAAACAGAGCTCATCTCCTTTCTGTATCTCCATCATCAGACAACTACAACCTCTGCAACTCTCTGAACTGATCTCACTATTATACAGCAGATTTATCTCTGCGTCTGATCTTTCCCCTCCTCTCATTCATCCTCTGTAGAATTTGCTCCTATTTCTCTCTGCACAACCTCTTGGACTGTCATACACGTAATTTATTTTGTTCAACCTCTCTTTCCTTTGCTCTGCTGTGCCTCTTTTTCTCTCTGCCAGTCCTCTCTCCTGTTATTTCTGTCTTTCTCTCATGTGGGCAATTTTGATTTCTTTGCATTTGCCTCACCTGTGGAGTTCCTGCTCCACTCCAATTTCACTTCACCTATTGTATTCTCAAATGCAACTTTCACTTGGTAAAAATAATTTGTTCTTACAATAAACTATTAGTAAACTTAGCAAACTGGCTGAAAGGTAGTGAAAGTGAAGAGGGGGACCTGTCAGGGTTAGTCTGTGGACCTCATCCCTAATATCCAATCTCTAATATTCCTCTAATATCCCTAGTAGTTGGCGCATTGTCCCAATTGCCATCTCCATCTGAGAGAGCACAGACCTTCCTCTTTTCTCGTGGCTGCCACATAAGCTCTGAGCACACTAGCACGAAATAAGGACACCGAGATTCACAGTAAAACTTACAAAAATGATACAGAAAGAAGAGTTAGCACTCACTGCTGATACTAAAATTGATTTTATGCATGTATACTGCTAAAACAGTGCGTTCAAATTTAATCACTATTAACTAGCTCTGATTCTCTCTGCATTTTTGGTCGTAGAAAATCAGGGCTTAGAGAGAGTGCCTGTAGTGGAGATATCAAAGATAGGCATGGCTGTGGCACTGATTCAGTCTTTGAGCACTACGGTCATCCCGGTGTGTCGGCCAGAACACCACTTAAGGCCAAATTGTCCCAGAGTAGGAAAGGAAGAGCTTGAGGTTCCGTGTGAGGCACTTTATTGTCACCACTCAATTTCTGGGGCTGTAAACACAGCGGGTGCACATAGGTGTGTGTCTGGGTGTGTGTGTGTGGTTTCCTACAAAGGAAATAAACAAGAGAAATAACGATAAATAAAGAGAATAGAAAAGTCAAATACTCAAATATAAACATAATACAATATAGTGAACATAATCACATATAAAGATCAGAAAAATATAATACACTTCAAACTGCTCACACTATGCAACTAAACGGCATTAGTGCGAGATTAAACAACCGTCAATATACAGGCTGTGTACAACTACTTCCGGTAGTTGTACACAATAAAAGCGTCCGCCATTATAATCCGCTATAGTGCTCTTATTGTGAAGGGCAAGCGGGACGCCATACTTCCGGTCGAACTACGTTCGCTATTTTATTAGTTCTCGTTGTTAGGGAACGGCTGTGTGCAGGCAGGAGAAGGACCCAAAGTGCAGACTCCGGAGACAGAAAGTAACTCAAAACAGCTTTAATGTTAAACTCAAAAAAGTAACAAAACTGAGTATCCAAAAAATAAACTTACACGAACAGACTGACAGAACACACAGCTAGATAAACGGTAGATCGCGACAATGACAAACTGAAACACAGGGCTTAAATACATAGAGGGAGCAATCAGGGAATGGACAACAGGAGGGAAACACAGCTGGGGCAAATCAGAACTGACGAGACAAGGAAGCGTAAACTGAACACACTGAGATAAGACAGAGACCTTCAAAGTAAAACAGGAAACACATAACACAGACTGAACAAAAGACACAGACTCACATGCAGGCACTACAACAGAGGGAACAGAGATGTGGGACCAGGGCAGACACAGACACTGACTGGACACGGGGATACAGCAGACAGGGGAGACAGCAACTAAGGATTACTCAGAGACAAACCATAAGACATGACTCTAACGAACCCCAAAGACTAGAAATTATAAATAATATAATAAACTCAAAACCCCTGGGTCAACGACCCAGGCACCCTAACAGTATCCCCCCCTAAAGGGCTGGCTCCCAGACAGCCCAACCCGAAACACCAAAACAAAAAACAACCCAACCAGGGCGGGCGGCGGGGGAACAGGATGGAGGGACCGAAATGAAACAAACACACGGAGCCAGAGACAAAAAATACAGGGAGCAAAAGCCCAAAACAGAACAGCACTGCGGCCCAGCAACAGTCCAAAAGAAAACAGACAAAAAGCCCACGAAAGGTGCAGAGGCCCAGGTACCAGTCTCGAAAAGGTTCAGGAGGCCGGCCCGGAGGCTGACGGCACAACAGTCCAAACCCGGGCAGTTCAGGGGGGCGGCCTGGAGGCAGGCAGCCCAAGAGCCAAGAGGACAGTTCAGGGGGCCGGGCAGGCGGGAGGCACCGGTGGCGACGGAGCAGGTCAGGAGGCCGGCCGGGCGGGAGGCACCGGCGGCGACGGAGCAAGTCAGGAGGCCGACCGGGCGGGAGGCACTGGCGGCGACGTAGGTCAGGGGGCCGTCCGTGACGGCAATGATGTCCAGTCATTGGCCCGGAAAGTGGCCGAACAGGCCGGACAGGACGAGCAGGCCGGACAGGACGAACAGGCCGGACAGGATGAGCAGGCCGGACAGGACGAGCAGGCCGGACAGGACGAGCAGGCCGGACAGGACGAGCAGGACGAGCAGGCCGGACAGGACGAGCAGGCCGAGCAGGACGAGCAGGCCGGACAGGACCAGACGGCATGGGGACCTCAGGTGCAGACGAAGATAGACGTAGCGAGGCAGGACCAGGCGACGCCGAAGGCGAAGACACGGAGGCCGGACCAGGCGATGCAGAGGCTGAAGCTGAAGCTGGACCAGACGAGGGCGAAGACTCGGAGGCTGGACCAGACAAGGGCGAAGACTCGGAGGCTGGACCAGACGAGGGCGAAGACTCGGAGGCTGGACCCGGCGACGCCGAAGACTCGGAGGTTGGACCCGGCGACGCCGAAGACTCGGAGGCTGGACCCGACGAGGGCGGCGCTGCAGGGGACGGCGTGGGAGCCACAGGTGGTGGCGCTGCAGGCGACACAGGGCGCTGGACGGGCCCCTCGGACCCTCCAGCGGGAACAGGAGACTGGACGGGCCCCTCGGACCCTCCAGCGGGAACAGGAGGCTGGACGGGCCCCTCGGACCCTCCAGCGGGAACAGGCGGCTGGACGGGCCCCTCGGACCCTCCAGCGGGAACAGGCGGCTGAAGCGGTCCCTCGGACCCTCCAGCGGAGGCAGGAGGCTGGACGGGCCCCTCGGACCCTCCAGTGGAAACAGGCAGCTGAAGCGGTCCCTCGGACCCTCCAGCGGAGACAGAAAGCTGAACAGGCCACTCAGCCCCTCCAGTGGAGACTGAGGACGGCTGGAGCGGTTCTCCAGAACCCCCAGCGGGACCAACAGATGAAGTGGGTGTGATGTTAGAATGTCCAGAGTCAGAATGCTCAAATGGAGCATGCAATAAACAGTCACCGTCTTCCCCGAGAGGAGTTTGCTCAACCATCCTGGAGTGGTGGCGGCCTGAACGCCGTTTCCTTCGGGATGAGGAAACAGGAACCGGTGGAGAAAAGGAGACCTCCTCCTCATCCTCTGACCACATAGCCGCCAGGAAGAAGGCAGGCGAACGAGGACCCGGCTGGTGTGGGGAGGGAGAGGAAGTCCGTGGCAGTGTTGAGACAGGTGGAGAGTGTGTGTTGTCCTGGGGCAGCGGTTGGGAAGATGTAGTGAGTGAGAGAGCAAGCTCACCAGCCTTGACTTGCTCTCTCCAGGCAGTAATGGTGCCATCCAACTTAGTGTCCTTAGCAAACCGAGAGAGCTGAGGGTTATGACGAATGATGGCATCTACTGCACTTAGCCCAACTACCATAGTCCGTAAATCCTGTGACTGGGCAATGCGGTCGAGCAGACTCACCATCCGCATCATCTCGCCGTTGAACTCCGAGGAAAAAGAGTCTGCGGGGTCCATGTTCTGGTCGCGATCTTCTGTTAGGGAACGGCTGTGTGCAGGCAGGAGAAGGACCCAAAGTGCAGACTCCGGAGACAGAAAGTAACTCAAAACAGCTTTAATGTTAAACTCAAAAAAGTAACAAAACTGAGTATCCAAAAAATAAACTTACACGAACAGACTGACAGAACACACAGCTAGATAAACGGTAGATCGCGACAATGACAAACTGAAACACAGGGCTTAAATACATAGAGGGAGCAATCAGGGAATGGACAACAGGAGGGAAACACAGCTGGGGCAAATCAGAACTGACGAGACAAGGAAGCGTAAACTGAACACACTGAGATAAGACAGAGACCTTCAAAGTAAAACAGGAAACACATAACACAGACTGAACAAAAGACACAGACTCACATGCAGGCACTACAACAGAGGGAACAGAGATGTGGGACCAGGGCAGACACAGACACTGACTGGACACGGGGATATAGCAGACAGGGGAGACAGCAACTAAGGATTACCCAGAGACAAACCATAAGACATGACTCTAACGAACCCCAAAGACTAGAAATTATAAATAATATAATAAACTCAAAACCCCTGGGTCAACGACCCAGGCACCCTAACACTCGTACCTAATTGTTCGCTACAAACTCCGCTACTTCAAACTAAACAATCACAAGCATCACATACAACATACAGAGAAGGTCTGATAACACAGGAATGACATTATGGACATACGAGCGACTGTACATGCGTCAACAAAGCTAAACCAGGGTAAGCTAACAACATAAATTAGCATATGAAATGAGGGTGAACTCATGTGTTGCATGCGTGGCCTACCGCTCCAACTATGGACTACTTTAGCTCCTAAAAGGTAACATACTACAGTACTGACAGAAACAAAGGCAAAATACAACACAAGTCACTACTTACTTGTCATTTATGCACACATAACTTTCCCCAGGAATCAGTGCACCCCCTCCGGACCAACACTGCTCATCCGACCTTAAACTGCCCACCTTACTAACCGGATGATGTCACTAGAAGGTGGGCCAGCCCAAACTGACAGAAGACTGAACATGAAATGAACTTATATAAACTTATAAACCCCATTAAAACTATTATATGAACTTTGGGGGCTTTTGTACAGCCGCCCCCAAATGTATGTAAGACATTTGCTCATCAGTGAGGCAACAAAGTTCTAGGGTTGTGGTCAGTTAAATGCAGAGCTGTCCTCATCTTCCCCAGAGGGCAGCGCAGGGAGGACAACCAGTCTGGCAACTGGCCGAGTGTAGACTCTCTCCTTCACCTTCACGTCAGCTGACCTGATGCATCCATCAGGGCTAGGATGAGTTTTAATCATCCACCCCACAGGCCAGAGAGCCCTGGGAAGCTGTGGAACAACGATCATCACCACAGAGTCCTCAACCAAATCAGCCACCGTTGTTTGCCACTTCTGTCGAGTCTGCAGACTGGGAATGTACTGACGGATGAAACGTGACCAGAAATGGTCAGCCAAAACCTGGGAGTGCTTCCAGCGACGGCGACTGAGGAGCTCACTCTCTGGGTATACTATCTGAGGCAGCGATCCATCTGGCCGCCCCATCAGAAGAACATTGGGAGTCACTGGATCTGCATCTCTGGCATCGGAAGACACATACCCCAGGGGTTTACGATTGAGTATCCCTTCCACTTCGATGAGTACAGTACGAAGCACTTCTTCTGGAACTGACTGAGCACCAACGGTGGCATAGAGGGCATACTTAACTGACCGGATCTCCCTTTCCCATGCTCTCCCAAAGTATGGGGTACCTGGAGGATTAAAGCGGAAGCTGATCCTCTGGGGTGCTAGAAGCTGTTGTAGTTCCGGGGCCATCTTGAGAAAGGTCTCGCGCAGTTCCCTCTCACCTCCCCTGAAGTCGGTCCCCTGGTCTGAAAACAACTCGGCAGGTGTTCCTCTACGGGCGACAAATCGCCGAAGAGCCATCAGGAATACATCTGCATCAATGGTGTTAAGAACATCCAAGTGGACTGCCCTGATGGTAAGGCACTTGAATATAATTCCCCATCTCTTCTCAATACGCCGACCAACCTTGACCTCAAACGGCCCGAAGCAGTCCATTCCCGTAGAGTAGAAAGCCGGTTTATATAGACGTAGCCGGGCTGCTGGCAGGTCTGCCATCCTTGGCACTGTAGGTCTAGCTCTCCACCTTTGACAATCAGCACAGAGGTGTTGGTAGTGCCGGACAGCTTCACGCCCTCGCAGAATCCAGTAGGAGCGCCGAAGATCTGCGAACACCCGCTCCGGGCCAGGATGATGGAGGCGGCTGTCAAAGTCTTGGATCAGGAGTTTGGTCACTGGGTGGCTTGGGTCTAGGATAATCGGATGGAGTGTCTCCAGAGCCAAATCTTCAGATCGACGAAGTCGTCCTCCAACACAAATGAGCTGTCTGGTCTCATCCACCTCGGGTGACAGAGAGAGAAGACGACTGCTCCTGGGAACTGGCTTACCGACTTTCAACAGGTTGTACTCCTCCGGGAAACTATCCATCTGGGCCCTCTGTAGGATCAGCCTCTCCACCTTACGATAGTCCTCAACAGTGGGATGACCATCTGGTTGGGCCGCCCCATGCAGCTCCCGCGCTGTAACCTCTAACATCTCACTCCAGGTTTTGTAGCGGCTCAAATCTGAAGTTGGCTGACCTGACGGAGTAGTTGCTGTGGTCCCACAGAACACAGCTTTGCGCAGCTCCGAGGCATCTCCTGCTTGGTCAACCGTGAGATCCTCTGGCCAGGAGTCTGGACTGCGCAGGAGAAAGGATGGTCCTTGGCTCCATCTATTTGGTACAGTGAGCTCCTTCAGGTTCTTCCCACGTGTCACTTCGTCGGCTGGATTCCTTCCAGAGTCAACATATCTCCAGGAGTGCCTGTCTGTCAGCTCTTGTATCTCGGCTACACGGGTGCCCACGAAGACCTTAAATCGACAGGATTCAGACCTCAGCCAGGTCAGCACTATTGTAGAATCAGACCATAGGACCGTCTGGTCGATTCTAAGGGTGAGCTCCCTTTCCAGCACTTATGAGAGCTGTGCCCCAGTGAGTGCAGCACAGAGCTCCAATCGGGGCATGGAGTGGAACTGCTTAGGGGCGACCCTGGAACGGGCCACCAAGAATGACAGATGCACTTCACCATTTCTGCCAGTGGTCCGGAGGTAAGCTGCTGGGCCATAAGCTTCTTCAGAGGCATCACAAAATATGTGTACCTCTCTCTGACAGCCGAAGGGGTCCACTTCCTTAGGCACATATGGGCGGGGAAGAGTAATTTCAGGTAGAAATTGCAGCTCTTCCTTCCAGGCTGTCCACTGCTGCATAAGCTCCTGAGGTAGGTGTGGGTCATCCCAACCCCTTTGCTTGTCCCAAAGATGGCGGATGATTACCTTTGCTCTGGTTGTGTAGGGTAAGATGAACCCTAGGGGGTCGTACTGGCTGGCCAGGACCTTGTAGATATTGCGCATCGTGGGGACTGCATATGGAACTTGACGATGCTTGTAGCCTAGGACATCTGTGTGGAATAGCCAGCTCAATCCCAGGGTAGATTCTGGGGTATCTACCTTGTTCTGGGCCAGCCATAGCTCCACACTAGCGGAGCAGCTCTCTTCTGGTAAATGACTGATGACGTCACGTTCATTGCTGGCCCACTGTCGTAGGTCAAACCCTGCTGAGGCTAGGATGGCCCGTAACTTGTCGACAAGGTTCCTTGCCTCTTCCACAGTGGGGAAACTCTGAAGGCAGTTGTCCACATAAAAACACCTTTCGACTAAGAGTCTCACATCATCATCTGGCTGGCTGTTATCCATGACATGACGCTGCAGGGCAAATGTGGCACAGCAGGGGCTACACGTGGTTCCGAATGGGAGCACCCGCCACTCGTAGACTGCTGGAGGGCTCTCGTCGCTGATGTCTCACCAGACAAATCTGAGCAGGGCACAATCTTCTGGTAAGAGATGACCTGGTGGAACATGCCTTTAATGTCCCCACTCACTGCAACTGCATGCTCTCGGAAGCGTAATAGGACTCCCAGCAGCGACGCACCTAAGGTGGGCCCAGGCAGAAGGTAGTCGTTCAAGTTCTGTCCTCTGTACTGAAATGAGCAGTTGAAAACCAATCGGTTATTGCCATTATGGCTCACCATGTGATGAGGGATGTACCATGCCTCCTGACCTTCTGTCACAGGTGTCCCAGAGCCACACTTAATGATGGAGCCAGATAAGCTTCTCCATCTCCACCTTGTAGGCTTCAGCTCGTTCTGGGTCTTTGGCCAGCCTTCTCTCCACACCCCGTAGACTTGGCATGACGGCGTCTTTAGTTGCCTGCAGTAGAGGCATCCCCTTCCGGCGAAGCAGTGGGGTGGCATAGCGACGTATGCCTTCAACCTCTATTCGGACAGTTCTGGTCTCCAGAATGCGTATGGCCTCTTGGTCTTGCCTTGAACGAGTAACAAGCTTCTCGTTTCGGAATGGAATGATGTCGACCCGCCACAGTTTCTCCACATGTTTCATTAACTCACTGACCTGAGGTGCCACAGTCGTCAGTAAGCACTGCTGCGGTTGGGCAAGCTGGCCGACTATACTTGCTGGCCCTTGTAGCGCCCAACCTAGCCTGGTACGAATAGCAGCAGGCCCTCCTGGAGGTCCCAGCCTGACTGGTTCAACGGGGGTAACCAGATGGGGATGGTCACTGCCAATGAGTAGCAAAGGTTTCACATTCATCAAGGTGTGGATCGGAAGGCCAATCAGGTGCTTATACCTTTCTCTGAGTTGCTCCATGGGATAAATGTGGCCTGCAAGTCCGATGCGTGCAGCAGTGAAGGCTCCAGCAATCTTGAACCTGGTTCTGGGCCTTGACGGAGAGGAAACAAAGAATGTCACTGACTCACCTCTGAGAGTCTGCACGTCCTGCCTAATCGTGCGCAGTGGGACGTCCTCTGTGATCCCTTGCATGCCTAACTTCTCGGCAGCCTCTGGCAGAAGCATTGTCCTCTCTGACCCGTCATCCAGTACAGCATAAGTGCTGATTGTTCGCTTGCCATAATGAATGCAGACTTTGACGATCTTCAGAAGGACTCTGCAGCCTTCAGTGGGTCTGTCTAGATACAGGATGTCGGTCGCTGCCTTCGAGTCACCGCTCATACTTAAGCCACCCTGCGAGATCTGCCAAGGTATGCATCCTCACACCTTGTTGGATCATGCAGCGGCGGAACTCTGCTCTCTGCTCGGGGGGTAGTTTACTAAGCAGACGAGCAACATGTGAACCACAGTGTAGTTCCACTTCTCCTTCTGGGCCTAGTGTCCTTAACATCCCCACAAGTGACTGTATCTGGAGGGCAAATCTCTCAAATGCCGAGACGTCTCCACGCCTGATGTCAGGTGAGTCCATCATCGCAGCAATACGCCTCAGCACTATCTGATGTCGCTGGCCGAATTTGTCATTGAGGGCCTCCATAGTATCAGTGAAGGGTGTGGTAGAGTTGAGGTAAGCATCGGCTATTAATCTGGCCTCCTGTAGGTGCAGGTGATCAACCAACACTTGATACTTAAACAGCTCAGTCGCGTCCTCAGGTAGAAGATTCCCCAATGCCATCTTAAGCCTAGCAAACTCACTAGGGTCTCGACTTGAGAAGTTGGGAATTGTTGGGCGGGGACCACGGTAAACTGTCTCTGAGGTGATAGAAGTCCTGCCCGGATTCGGTCTGTCCGGCAGTGGCTGTGGAGAGGACAGAGTGAACTGCTGCTCAGGGGATGCTGGATTACAGTCATGCTCAGTCTTACTGTCCCCATAGGCGGCGCGCGGATGCTTGGACCCACCCAGTGGGAAACTGCCTGAGCGAGGTGGAAGATGAACCGGCTTGAACCAAGGAGGTGAATTATGGGAGGCTTTATCTGGAAACCTGAGAGCTGGTGGAGGATCTGATGATAGACTCTGTCCTGGGTGGTCCACGACCATATTAGCAGGTGGGGTTGCCATTGCCTCTGTCTTAATGGCTGGAAACACACATGCATCTTTATGATGGGGGTTCAACACTGGTGGGTCACTAGGCAGTGGTGCTTCCTCAATTGGATCTGGCCACGGTGGTGGCCAGATCCAATTGAGGAAGTGCGCGCAGGTATGAGTGTTTGGCCACAATATGAGTAAATGAGGAACATCCGACCTAGGTTGTCATGGGAGGTCAGTTCCTTAATCATAATTATGCAAATTCTCATGACCATTGATCAACAACCACTGACCCAAACCCACTGATCAAAGACCCCTGATCAATGGCCATGAGTACCATTCACAGAGAGTTCGGGAATGGCTGCAATGACAGCATTTTAAGATGGCGAAAGATGTACACTTAGGCCCCCTTCTCGATTCAGAGATGGTCTTTCCCTTTTCACCTAAATGGCCTCCTTCGCTGTGTCCCATTTCAGGGTCTGCACGCTTGAAGTACGCATTTTAAGTGCGGTTACGTCACCGCCACGCGACGACGGCTGTCCCAATTCGAAGTGTACTTGAAATGCATACTCCAAATGCGCCGTCGATTTCCCCAAATATCAAGCGTGGTCCGGTGCACGCTTCGTGGTCCCATATATCCCACAATTCATAGCGCGGCGGTGGGTGTGGATAATTTTGCCGCAAAATACGGCAGAAGGGAGCGGCCGAAAAGTGAACTGTCAAAAGTAAGTACTGAATATGACGTCACTTATTCATGTGCGAATGTTTAATAATGAAGAACATTAAAACATTGCTGTTGGCCACATGTCGGCAAAGTTATGTGACACTAGTGATGTTTGTACTTTCAGCATTAACTTGGTTTTAAAGCCTCTACTTCTAAATATACATATAGTCGACCTTAATCTTACAGAGAATCTGATGATTTTATGGATAATTAAAGTCAGTCATATATCCACAAACACAACAAGCTGAAAGTCAGTGATATATATATATATATATATATATATATATATATATATATATATATATATATATATATATATATATATCAATCATAATAATCTGACAATACTATAATATTGGCCATATTATATTTACATTGAGATGACTTAAGTCTCATGAACAACATTAACTAATTATTATTTACTAGCTAATGTTAAATGACTGTTCTGTACAGAAATGAAACCCTTGAATCATGTTTTACAGTCCTGTGGTCTCAGCCTCAGATACTCAACTAATCAAAGTGATGTCTGAACAAAAATGAATGACCAACAAAACAATTTTCTCCTTCATTTCTGTCAAACAAAGCTGTATGTAACGTGTCTCGCGGTTAGTATCATGGTTGCTAGGCAACCTGAACAGCGCGACGAAGCATATACCGTCCCATTTCACAAGCCTCTCACTTCCGCACTTCTCGTACTTATAGTACGCACCGTACGTAGTACGCGTAGTGCGCGTACTTCAAGCGTGCAGACCCTGAAATGGGACACAGCCCTTGACTCCGCGCTCTAACCAGTGTTCTTCCCTGTCCAAGATGTGTACATCCTTATCCTTGAAAGAGTGTCCACTGGCCTGTAGGTGTAAATAGACTGCAGAGTCCTGGCCTGATGAGGTTGCTCTTCTGTGTTGTGCCATCTGCTTCACTGGTTTCCCTGATGTATAAATCCTGCCAATCCTCCTGGCACTTAACAGCGTACACTATGCTACTCTGTTTGTGTCAGGGGACCCGATCCTTGGGGTGGACCAAGTTTTGGCGCAACGTGTTTTGGTGTTTAAAAGCCACAGAGACCCGGTGTTTAGAAAAAAATGTGCTCAACTGCTCTGATACTCCTGACACATAAAGGATAACTACAGGTTTTCGCTTGGGCAGCGGTTGTCCTTCTCTCCTGGATCAGCTGGAGCTTTCTTTAGGAGCCTTTCCAGCTTTGACAAAAGTCCAGCTGGTTGTTGATTAATGGTCATGAGAATTTGCATAATTAAGATTAAGGAACTGACCTCACAGCCCAATTTATCTACCAAGGATTTGGTAGATAACTTAAATGGCAGATTGGGGTATTCGCTTGCATTATTACTAATGGGGAAGTATTCACTTTTAGCTAAATATAGTTTATATTAAGAGCTTGGAGGAGTTTACGGCTGCAGTGAATACTCAGAACAACACCTCTGAGTGGAAGTTGGATCACATCTTGGAACAGCTGACTGCGGTCGTGAGGTCTCAGAATCTGCTCTTTGAGCAAAACAATGACAAGACCACGGAACTGAAGGTTAATAACATCATGAAGAAACTCGCCGCTCTCCAACGGGAGATTGAGAGACCAGTGTCGGAGTGTTAAAGAACAGCTTTGAAATTCTCATGAGTTGTTGCAAAAGAAAAATTACCATCATAATCCGGCTACCCCTTCGGCACCAGCTGCGGTCTCAAGGCCGGAGCTGAACAAAACTCCCTGATAACAACTGTGTTTAGTCTGTTCCTTCACATTCCATGCAAGGCCACCTGGGTTGGCTGGAAGACTGTTTACTTAGCCTGGCAGGGCGAAGGACACTGTCTCAGCTGAACTATGGACACGCAAACACATACATATACTGATACTGATAAGCACTCACTGACGCATCACCCTCCCTACCCCGGATCCAACGCTAGCTCCCATGCTTACCTCCCCTCTGATGTGGACACCAGATCAGCTGGAAGATTGCAGCGGTCCCAGATCAGATGTACACAGTGGAATACTCTCCTATGTTGCTTGTCTGTGTTTATTGTGCTATGGTGTGTTGATATCTGTGCATTCTTGTATTATCCTTCTGAGTTACACATTTCGATGTTTTTTTCCTTGCTATCTAGTCTGACCTGTCTCCCCAATGTGATGTTTGTGTATTGTATGTACGGTCGGCAAGGTCTGTCATCTCGGTTGTGGGCAAAAGACCTGCAACTGACAAATAAAGGCTATCTCATCTCATCATCTCATATTAAGATATATTTCCAAATTCTTGCAAGACTGAGGATTTCAAGGGTAGATGTGATGGGATTAGTTACATATAATAACAAATCATCAGCGTATACCGAGACAGTGTGAGTTATGCCACCACGTGAGATGCCTTGTATACCATTATTGCTTCTAAGAGCTATTGCAAGTGGCTCTACAATTGACAGCTTGCTCAGGTCCATCAGAAACACATACAAATCCAAATCCATGCCACCAAGCTGCTGAAGAATATAGCATTTTATTTAACCCCAAAACCTAGTTGGTTAAATCATTCAAAAAAATCTAAATCTTGGGCCCATAAAAGAGGTCAAAGTAACGGAACTCTACTCAAAGTTGACAAAAAACAGAGGATAGACTGTTGGAGCCAAAACCAAGGACCCCTGAGCAGATATGGACAGTGCGCGCAGGTATGAGTGTTTGGCCACAAGAAGAGTAAATGAGGAACATCCGACCTAGGTTGTCATGGGAGGTCAGCTGCAGAGTTGCGGGACGTAGGGTAATGGTTCGCTGCTAGGCAGCAGGGCTTGGGATTAAGCACGAAGCCCAGGTTAGGCCTGGAAGTATCCCCACAGTAGCAGCTAGGTGCAGTTTAGGACCTAATGGCTTCCGGGTAGCTATGTTATGGGGACGTGAAAGGGATTGCTCGTTGTGGCATTTGACTGTATGGCACACTTTGTTATATTTTCGCTTGGGTGATACTTTTATTTATTCACTTCACATGAAATGTAATAAATAAATTATAAAATACAAAAACTATTTGCATTTCAACTTTTAACTATTTAAATTTTCAGCTTTTTCCTTTTAAACAAATTTAAAGTGAAACAACACAAAACACTGCAAACCACAACACAATAAAATATAAATTAAAATATGCAAAACAAAAAGATGCACATTCTCTGTCATATGGGCCTGCATGAATAAACTTTCTGAATCATTTATCATCCGCAACTGAAAATAGTTGTGGATGATTACTGGCATAAGTAATTTGAATGTTAGTGTTCGTGGAATTGAAGTGGTCACAAATGCTGTTTTTTCCCTCTGTAATTAATGCAGTAGATTACCAGATGGGTCCATTTCCTGATTTAAAGCAGTTTACCGGAGCAGGGTTCAGAGTCTTTTTATAGTATGTTGGCCTCACAGGAGTTATGCTTTAATATCTGCAATGTGATAATAAGTTTAACAGCCTTTCTAAACCAGGGGTAAAACAGGGCATACATCAAAGGGTTTATGCAAGAGTTAAAATGAAAGATAAAGATCACAAAAGATGCAGCTGGATCATTGACAGCATTTTTATCAGTGAGAGAGTAGCAATAAAATGGACAGTAGCATGACAGAAACACAACTACAAGAACCCCCAGAGTCCTGGCTGCTTTCAGCTCAGATTTGTTTGTTTGATTCAATGAACGCTGAAGTGTGACAGCTGTAACATGAGAGCGCATGGCACGAGCCTGAGACACAGCCACCACAAATACTCTCGTGTACAGAACTATGATGACAGAAACTGGAAGAATAAAAAATAAAATAAGGTCAACCATTCCAAAGAAATCACTGATGACAAACACACACTCACCATAACAGGAATTATACCTGCCTGGTTCAATCAGCATTTCTTGCATATAAAGACTGCAGTAGAAAGTTGAATAAAACCAATACAGACAAACACTGAGTTTGACTCTAGGCACAGTAATTCTCGTGGAGTAATGCAGAGGGTCACAAATAGCCACATAACGGTCAATCGATATAAGAACTATGTTCCCTATTGAAGCACAGGTAATGTTTACAGTCAGAAAAAAATAAACAGAACACATAAGATCACCAAGTACCCAGCAGGCCGTGTTTCTAAGGATTTCTGCTGGCATCAGCAAGAGACCCATGAGAAAGTCTGAGACAGCAAGAGAGAGTAGGAGGATGTTGCTGGGTGTGTGAAGCTTCCTGAAATAAAACAAAAAAGAATATATTAGTAATTTTAAAATGTAAAAAGGTCGATTATTAAGACTGTAAGACAAAGACATTAAGGTGTATAAAAATTAAATATTGTGGTTTAAATTGACCAAGAATGTGCCAAATTCATTTCAATTTAGATAATAAATCATGGTGTTAAACTTTTTAAATGAAAATACAGTTTAAGTTTTAGAAACATTATCTGTGCCTGAAGTAGGAGACTGAGATGATCACGAGAAGGTTTAGAGCAGCAGTGAGCAGAGAGATGCAGGACAAGACAATGTTCAGGAGCACAGCTTTGGACCAGTGAAGTGTCAGCTTCCTGCAAGAAATGTTGAGTAGTTGTGGAAAACAGAGCTCAGCTCCTTTCTGTATCTCCATCATCAGACAACTATAACCTCTGCAGCTCTCTGAACTGATCTCACTATTATACAGCAGATTTATCTCTGCGTCTGATCTTTCTCATCCTCTCATTCATCCTCTGTAGAATTTGCTCCTATTTCTCTCTGCACAACCTCTTGGACTGTCATACACGTAATTTATTTTGTTCAACCTCTCTTTCCTTTTCTCCGCTGTGCCTCTTTTTCTCTCTGCCAGTCCTCTCTCCTGTTATTTCTGTCTTTCTCTCATGTGGGCAATTTTGATTTCTTTGCATTTGCCTCACCTGTGGAGTTCCTGCTCCACTCCAATTTCACTTCACCTATTGTATTCTCAAATGCAACTTTCACTTCGTAAAAATAATTTGTTCTTACAATAAACTATTAGTAAACTTAGCAAACTGGCTGAAAGGTAGTGAAAGTGAAGAGGGGGACCTGTCAGGGTTAGTCTGTGGAACTCATCCCTAATATCCAATCTCTAATATTCCTCTAATATCCATAGTAGTTGGCGCATTGTCCCAATTTGTCAGGGTTCGCTGGAGGACTCACACGCAGGACTCAGAGGCACAGTATTTATTACAATTCCACCAGGTGTATTTACAAACAGTGCAGAGGGGGTAGTGCTATATACAAGGTAGTGACAGGGGAAAAGGCTCCGGGGTAATCCAGGGAGGGAAAGGACACTCGCTCTTCTTCTTCTCTCTCCAGACACTCACACAACGGAATCCACTCGGGGAATGCAGGGTCGGGTCCAGGGGATCTATGTACAGAAAGGAGCATACGTCAGAGGTTTTTGCGTAGGGAAAAGAGAACGTGCTCAGAGCCGGGCTGCACTAACGTGAGTCACACACAACGATCCAGCGATGAGCAGAAGCCACTCCCTGGCTTAAATGCTGGCTGTGCTGATGAGGCCCAGGTGTTTCCTCTTCAGAGGGGTGTGGGCCGAAGGCGTGAACCCACCATGAGTTCCGCCCTGGCGAGAGAGAGAGAGAGAGAGAGAGAGAGAGAGAGAGAGAGAGAGCTCCTAGTCAGCGGCCTGCCGATCCCCTGGCCGTGACAGTACCCCCCCCCCCCCCCCCAACGGGAGCCCCCCGGCGACCCCCAGGCATCACCGGGTGAGCCGCGTGGAACTCCCGCAACATGTCCACGTCCAGCAGTGCCGCCCGCGGGATCCACGAGCGCTCCTCAAGACCGTAGCCCTCCCAGTCCACCAGATACTGCAAGCGCCGGATGGCCGTCGATGATCCGGGCGGGCGGTGGGGCCCTGGAAGGAGGGCACAAAGGACTGGAGAGACAGGGCTTTACTTGAGACACGTGGAAAACGTTATGAATGCGCATATTCCGAGGCAGCTCAAGACGGACGGAAACTGGGTTAACCAAAGAGTTAATCACAAACGGGCCAATGAAGGTGGGAGACAGCTTCTTCGATTCCGACCTGAGAGGAACAAACCTGGTCGACAGCCAAACCTTCTGCCCAGGCGTGTATGCCGGCGCCGGGGTCCTGCGGCGGTCCGCCAGGCGTTTGTTCCGGTCCGCTGTTCGGAGAAGAGTGGTCCGCGTCGCCTTCCAGGCACGCCGACACCTTCGGAGGTGCCGTTGAACCGAAGGCACAAAATGCTCACCTTCAATCGCGGGGAACAAGGGTGGTTGGAAACCCAGAGAGGCCTCGAAGGGGGAAACACCGGTGGCCGAGGAAGTGAGGCTGTTATGCGCATACTCGATCCAAGGGAGCTGGTCGCTCCAGGTGGTTTGGTGAGTGGAGGCCACACATCGTAGGGCCGCTTCGAGCTCCTGGTTCGCGCGCTCTGTTTGACCATTCGTCTGCGGGTGAAAGCCGGAGGAGAGACTGACCTGAGCCCCAAGGGCGGAGCAGAATTCCTTCCAGACGCGGGAAGTGAACTGCAGACCTCTGTCGGACACAACATCGGTGGGGATCCCATGGAGGCGGAAGACGCGGGTTGTTAGGAGCCGGGCGGTCTCCAGAGCCGTGGGAAGCTTGGGGAGGGCGACAAAGTGTACAGCCTTAGAGAAACGGTCAATTATGGTGAGAATAACTGTGTTACCTGAGGATGGTGGTAGGCCTGTCACAAAGTCGATAGCGATATGTGACCAGGGGCGGCTTGGTGTAGGTAGAGGCCGGAGCAGACCAGCGGTAGGTCGGTTGACAGTCTTGTTCTGCGCGCAGACTGGACAGGCAGCGACGTACTCATGGACGTCATTGGTGAGGGTGGGCCACCAGGCGAAACGTTGGATGAATGAGATGGTGCGGTGGACCCCTGGGTGGCAGGTAAACTTGGCGGTATGAGCCCAGTGCAGCACCTGGGAGCGAACAGAGGAGGGAACAAAAAGCAATCCAGGCGGGCCAGTTCCAGGGTCCGGTTCCGTTCGTTGGGCCTCCTTTATGGCAGTCTCTATTTCCCAGGTCAGCGTTCCGATAACACAAGTGGGCGGGAGAATGGGAGAGTCACGGGCAACGTCCTCGGAGGCCGTGAATTGACGAGAGAGAGCATCGGGTTTGGTGTTGCGAGATCCAGGCCTGTAAGTAATAGTGAACTGAAACCGAGTGAAGAACAGGGCCCACCTAGCTTGTCGAGCATTGAGCCGTTTTGCTGATCGAATATACTCCAGATTTTTATGATCTGTCCACACTACAAAAGGCTGGGCTGCGCCCTCCAGCCAGTGGCGCCATTCCTCCAAGGCAAGCTTGACGGCAAGGAGTTCCCGGTCCCCCACGTCATAATTCCGTTCTGCAGGGGTGAGACACCGTGAATAGTAAGCACACGGGTGGAGTTTACCTTCGTGCTGTTGGGAGAGCACGGCCCCCACCCCAGAATCCGAAGCGTCCACCTCCACGACGAATTGCTGAGTGAGTCCCGGCTGAACAAGGATGGGGGCAGAGGCGAAGCGGTCCTTAAGGAGGGCAAACGCTCGGCGAGCCGGCTCGTCCCAGTGGAAGGGAACCTTAGGTGAAGTAAGACGGGTTAGTGGGAGAGCGACCTTACTGAAATCACGGATGAAATGACGATAGAAATTCGCAAAGCCCAGGAAACACTGAAGCTGCCTGCGATTGGGAGGGGTTGGCCAGTTAACGACTGCTCGGACCTTAGCGGGGTCAGCCTTGAGATTGCCACGGTCAATGACATAGCCCAGAAAAGAAACCGTGCTCACATGAAACTCACATTTTTCAGCCTTGACGAATATCCGGTTCTCTAGGAGGCGAAGCAGGACCTGTCTGACGTGGCGTTCATGTTCAGCAACGGAGCGAGAGAAGATGAGGATGTCGTCAAGGTAAACAAAAACAGAATGGTTTATGAAATCCCGGAGCACGTCGTTAACCAAAGCTTGAAAAACAGCAGGGGCGTTGGTCAGACCAAACGGCATAACTAGATACTCGAAATGACCCAAGTGAGTATTAAAAGCCGTCTTCCATTCATCCCCCTCTCTTATTCTCACCAGGTGGTATGCGTTCCGTAAATCCAGTTTGGTGAAGATCTTGACCCCTTGAAGCAGTTCAAAGGCCGAGGTCAACAGAGGCAACGGGTACTTATTCTTCACAGTAATGCTGTTGAGACCGCGATAGTCAATACAAGGCCTCAGGCTCTTGTCCTTTTTCTCAACAAAGAAAAATCCCGCAGCTACGGGGGAGGAGGAGGGGCGGATTATTCCTGCAGTAAGAGACTCAGTAATATACTTCTCCATGGCTTCCCGTTCGGGTCGTGAGATGCTATACAGTCGACTCTTGGGAAGTGACGCACCCGGCAGTAGGTCTATTCCACAATCATATGGTCTGTGGGGGGGTAGGGAGGAAGCCCTGTCTTTCCTAAACACCTCCCCCAGATCATGATAGACAGATGGGACAGAGGAGAGGTCAGGGGGGTCGGATGCTGGAGAGGGAATGGGTGAGGTAATAGCTGGGGTGGCGGCTTTCAAACAGGTCATATGGCACCCCTCCCCCCACCCAAGAACGCATCCCTTCTCCCAATCCAGTACGGGGTTATGTTGCTGTAACCAGGGAAACCCCAAAATCAACGGAGTGAGGGGCGCCTTAAAGACGAACAACTGTAAGGTTTCCGTGTGATTGCCAGAAAGTGTTAAAGCTAGTGGCTCTGTAATATGGGTGATATCAGGAAGGCGCTGGCCACTGAGGGCAGTGACTTGAAGCGTATGTGGCAGAGCTGTGAGGCTGAGGCCTAATTTACGGGCCAGAGTGGCATCAATGAAACTTTGCTCCGCCCCTGAATCAATCAATGCGCGGAGTGGATGAGGAACCGAGTGAACAGTAAGCTTGGCTGAAATCATTAAACGCGGAGGAGACCGTGTGCAGGAAACCTCGCCCACCCGTACTCTCCTCACTACGGGTGGGCAAGATCTTTTGGCCGTGCTTGACATGTGGCGGAAATATGGCCCTTGTGGCCACAGTTAAAGCACTCACCGGCCATCCAGCGGCGATGTCGCTCCTCGGGAGATAACCTGAAAGCGTCCTAATTGCATAGGCTGCTCGCCCTCGGTCTCGTCCTCCCTCTCCCGAAGGACTCCGCCTCCGACCGCACCTCTGCTGGAGGCCATCTCCATGTATCCTGGGGGTTTATGGGTGTTGTAGTTTCTCAATCCGCGGCGCGCTCGTAAGTGCTCATCCACCTTTATGCACAGTGATAAAACGTCATCAAGAGAAGCGGGTAACTCCTTCATAAGCAATTCCCCCTTTAAATCGTCACAAACATTGTTCAAAAGGGTACTTATCAACGCCGGCTCCTCCCACCCGGTCTCTTCGGCCAAAGTCCAGAATTCAACGGAGTAGTCCGCCATGCTTCGTCTGCCCTGCTTCAAATTCAGCAACCGGTGAGCAGCAGCGGCTTCCCCGGTGCCCCTCTCAAAAACACTCTTAAACTTAGAATGGAAATCATGGTAAGTGATTTCTGGATCAGATCTTAACACAGCCTGCGCCCAATTTAATGCTCGACCACGTAATAATTGAACGAAAAAGGCAATCTTGGACTCATCGCTCCCATACGTCCTCCGCTGCAGTCTAAACTGTAACCCGAGTTGGATCAAAAATCCTGCACATTTGTCGAACTCACCCGAAAAGGGTAGCGTCCGCTACCCGTGTGGGTAGCGGACGCTCCAGGGGCTCCGATGAAGCCGGAGTGGAGGGCTGAGGCGCCGGGGGTTCTGGAGCTTGTGGAAGAGAAGGCGGAGATGATGTGGGAGGGTTTTCCAGAGGCACATGTTGGGCCAGGGCTTGGGTGAGCGCAGCCAGCTGATGATTGATTTGCCGTAGCATTTGTTCGTGCCGCTCCAGTACCGCTTCCGGAGAAACGGCGATATGCTGGGCAGGGGTTGAGTCCGCTGAGTCCATCGTATGGCTGGATCGTTACTGTCAGGGTTCGCTGGAGGACTCACATGCAGGACTCAGAGGCACAGTATTTATTACAATTCCACCAGGTGTATTTACAAACAGTGCAGAGGGGGTAGTGCTATATACAAGGTAGTGACAGGGGAAAAGGCTCCGGGGTAATCCAGGGAGGGAAAGGACACTCGCTCTTCTTCTTCTCTCTCCAGACACTCACACAATGGAATCCACTCGGGGAATGCAGGGTCGGGTCCAGGGGATCTATGTACAGAAAGGAGCATACGTCAGAGGTTTTTGCGTAGGGAAAAGAGAACGTGCTCAGAGCCGGGCTGCACTAACGTGAGTCACACACAACGATCCAGCGATGAGCAGAAGCCACTCCCTGGCTTAAATGCTGGCTGTGCTGATGAGGCCCAGGTGTTTCCTCTTCAGAGGGGTGTGGGCCGAAGGCGTGAACCCACCATGAGTTCCGCCCTGGCGAGAGAGAGAGAGAGAGAGAGAGAGAGAGAGAGAGAGAGCTCCTAGTCAGCGGCCTGCCGATCCCCTGGCCGTGACACAATTGCCATCTCCATCTGAGAGAGCACAGACCTTCCTCTTTTCTCGTGGCTGCCACATGAGCTCTGAGCACACTAGCACGAAACAAGGACACCGAGATTCACAGTAAAACTTACAAAAATGATACAGAAAGAAGAGTTAGCACTCACTGCTGATACTAAAATTGATTTTATGCATGTATACTGCTAAAACAGTGTGTTCAAATTTAATCACTATTAACTAGCTCTGATTCTCTCTGCATTTTTGGTCGTAGAAAATCAGGGCTTAGAGAGAGTGCCATTTCTAAAATGTCCTCTTGTGAGATCGGTGAGCAAATTATTTTACCTGTTCATTATTTATTTTAAATTTTTATGAGTTCACTGTGAGTAAAATATTTCTAACATTTACTGAAGAAATAGTTTACAATGTTTTGTAGAATGCTATACTTTATTTTGCTTAAAAAAAAACTTGAGGCAATGCCCTGCAGTTGTATTTTTTATTCAGAATGTGATTGAAATTGTAAATATTTAAATTATTGAGAGAAGACTGAAGAAGCATTTAAAAATCAATGCAAAGAGTGTTACATATTTTGGTATTTTATTGTAAATTGTAAGCATGGTTAATGTTACAAGCAGTAATTTTTTATTTGCTAACAAATTGTGAAGTGTAATTGTTTTACAAACTCAGTATGTCCTATGACACTGTCGTTGACAGGTCAGGTCTTTTGTTAAATGCATTAGATTGGATCTGATATTGATAATGAGCCAATCCTGTTGATGGACCAGTTGATTTTTTCCCGTGCTCCAAAACAGAGTGTGGTAGGCCAGCTGCAAAAGAAATCCCACGCCATTTTGAACTTGCTGTCCCCTTTCAAACACACACACACACACACACCCCTAGACCTTTGGACATTTTACTTGAAACCTTTAAGGACTTTTACAGACTCCACACATCTCCGCACACAGGAAGTAGAGTTGTTGTAGGCAAGTTGAACCTGTTCCTCCAATTTAAGGTTTTACTCCAATCAGCTAACAAGGTCTACGCAATGTCAAATTAATGTTGCTATTTATTTTCTTTGAGAAAAAAATGGGGCACATACACATATTTTTTCAATAAGTAAGGAGCAAGCCGAATACGGTGTTTGAGCATAGGGGTGTAAATGTATGTATTTGTTTGTCACTGTTTTTGGTCTATGGTATGTATTTGTCTGTTTTTGGTTTGGTATTTGCTCCGTTTAAAAAGTAAAAATCCTGTAGGGAGGGAGTGCTGAATAAAAGTGTCACGGGGCCGAGTGGCCTGTACTGAACAGGACTCAGGTGCAGAAACCCAGAGCAGAGACAGCAGATGATGTGACAATTTATTAGGCGTAACAATAAGACGCGGAGTTTGACGAGGCGTGGCCTGGGAAACGTGGCTAGGGTGAGGGAATGAGGCCTGAGATGCAGAGTGGAGCTGAGCAGGGAACAGTCACACTGAAGAGAGAAGATAGTGGAGTTAGGGAGGTAGTGGAGGCAGCTCTGAAGTGGCAAGTTGTAAGGGTAGCAATTCTTACTTGCAGTAGGGGACATGGAGTGTTGAGAGGGGGGTGAGAGAATCCAGGGGGGGCTGAGTGGCGTGGAAAGGCTGACCTGAGATCCGGGGCTTCAGATGGAGTGTGATGGCAGGAGGGCAGGCAGGTGAGGCACAGAGAGATTTCCAAAACGATTGCTTGGTATCCTGAGTCTGGAGGTGGAGCGTGAGCCAAGGTGAATACAGCAAATGTGTTGATGACGAACTGGCAGTGAATGAACATCAACGTGTGGCTTAAATCCCTCTGGCTTGATTGCCTGCAATAGGCTCCAGGTGTGCAGGAGCTGGAGGAGTTGGCCCTGCCCAGGGGCGGAACCCAGGTAGGTTCAGGAGCCTTATGGAAATTCCACCCACCCACTGCAGACCATGACAAAAAGTGAAAAAGTAGTATCAAAGTAGTATAGAATTAGTCCATTTACTGTTAATAAATAAAACAAGTACAATAAGTTAAGATGGTGCCGGTGAGGTCGGCTGCTATGCTGGATGCTCTGCCCCAACTTTTCCACTTTTTTTCTTTTTTCGTCACTTTTTGCTATATCTGCCATAATCTTGCACGGGCATCATGCAAAACACACAAATTTGCTACAGTAGAGACACCCTGGTTTCTATTGGTCTACAATACATAAACATTTCACCACTCCAGACCCAACCTGGCAAAAGGAGATCCTGAGAGAGAACAAAGGACGCGACCCGAAGCGACGGCCTCAAGGGAAACGAGCCGGCATCAGGAACAGGCTACGGGCTCGCGCACACCGCGCACCCATGCCCAGTATCCTGCTAGCCAATGTTCAATTCAATTCAATTCAATTCAATTTTATTTATATAGCGCCAAATCACAACAAAAGTCGCCTCAAGGCGCTTCATAGACCCAACAATCATATGACAGATTGTAAAATTGGAGTCTAATAGACTCCAATTTGTGCATGTAAATGGAGAGTCCTCTTCACACACTGAGGTTAATTATGGAGTTCCACAGGGTTCAGTGCTAGGACCAATTCTGTTTACATTATACATGCTTCCCTTAGGCAGCATCATTAGAAGACATAGCATACATTTTCACTGGTATGCAGATGACACCCAGCTCTATCTGTCCATGAAGCCAGATAACACACACACCAAGCCTTCAGGTAATCCAAAATGCTGCAGCAAGAGTACTGACAGGGACTAGAAAGAGAGAGCATATTTCTCCTGTTTTGGCTTGCCTTCATTGGCTTCCTGTTAAATCCAGAATTTAATTCAAAATCCTGCTCCTCACATACAAGGTCTTAAATAATCAGGCCCCATCTTATCTTAATGACCTTGTAGTACCATATCACCCTATTAGAGCACTTTGCTCTCGCTCTGCAGGCCTACTTGTTGTTCCTAGAGTATTTAAAAGTAGAATGGGAGGGAGAGCCTTCAGTTTTCAGGCCCCTCTTCTGTGGAACCAGCTTCCAGTTTGGATTCGGGAGACAGACACTATCTCTACTTTTAAGATTAGGCTTAAAACTTTCCTTTTTGCTAAAGCATATAGTTAGGGCTGGACCAGGTGACCCTGAATCCTCCCTTAGTTATGCTGCAATAGACGTAGGCTGCCGGGGGATTCCCATGATGCATTGAGTTTTTCCTTTCCAGTCACCTTTCTCACTCACAATGTATTAATAGACTTCTCTGCATTGAATCATATCTGTTATTAATCTCTGTCTCTCTTCCACAGCATGTCTTTTATCCTGTCTTCCTTCTCTCACCCCAACCGGTCGCAGCAGATGGGCGCCCCTCCCTGAGCCTGGTTCTGCCGGAGGTTTCTTCCTGTTAAAAGGGAGTTTTTCCTTCCCACTGTCGCCAAAGTGCTTGCTCATAGGGGGTCATATAATTGTTGGGTTTTTCTCTGTATCTATGAAGCGCCTTGAGGCGACTTATGTTGTGATTTGGCGCTATATAAATAAAATTGAATTGAATTGAATATGACCCCCTATGAGCAAGCACTTTGGCGACAGTGGGAAGGAAAAACTCCCTTTTAACAGGAAGAAACCTCCGGCAGAACCAGGCTCAGGGAGGGGCGGCCATCGGCTGCGACCGGTTGGGGTGAGAGAAGGAAGACAGGATAAAGACATGCTGTGGAAGAGAGACAGAGATTAATAACAGATATGATTCAATGCAGAGAGGTCTATTAATACATAGTGAGTGAGAAAGGTGACTGTTCAATCCATCGAGAACAAGCTTGATGACCTCAGAGCCAGAACTAAGTTCCAGAGAGACATTCGGGACTGCAACCTCCTCTGCTTCACAGAGACTTGGCTGAACCCAGCGATACCAGACCACGCCGTGCAGCCGGCGGGGTTCTTTTCGTTTTAACACATGGACAGGACAATGGAGTCGGGGAAGAAAAGAGGTGGTGGAGTGTGTTTGATGGTGAACAACAGATGGTGCGGCGTCGCCCTTTCTATCTCCTTCGGGAATTCTCTGCGGTCATTGCCTGCACTGTTTACATTCCGCCTCACGCGGACTCGGACACTGGCTTATGTGAGCTGCATGAGGCTCTCACACATCAACAAACACTTCACCAAGATGCCGCACTCATTGTTATGGGAGATTTTAACAGAGTGAATCTCAAACATTTCACAACCTTCACCAGCACATCAACTGCCCCACCCGGGGCACAAGGACATTAGACCACTGCTACACCCCGTTCAAGAACTGTTACAAGGCTCAGCCCCTGCTGGCATTTGGAAAATCGGACCATGCCGCCATCCTCCTCATGCCTGCTTACAAACAAAGGCTAAAACAGCAACCACCAATCAGGAGGGAGGTCGCTCGCTGGATGGACCAATCAGTGACCGCGCTGCAGGACACACTGGATGACGCACTGGATGACGCAGACTGGGACATGTTTTGGCGCAGCTCTGATGACATCAATATGGTTACGGAAGAGGTTGTGGGATTTGTCGGGAAACTAGCGGACGACACAGCAGAAAGATCTATCATTCGAACCTTTCCCAACCAGAAGCCGTGGGTGGATAAAAACATCCGCGACGCTCTGAGATCACGCACTGCTGCCTACAATAAAGGGCTTGTCTCCGGTAATATGGCCCTATACAAGGCTGCGTCTTACAACGTGCGCAGTGCGGTCAGAAAGGCAAAGCGGAGCTACGGGGAAAAACTAGAGTCACAGCTACGATAGTGTGACTCCAGGAGCCTGTGGAAAGGACTGCGGACAATAACGGATTATAAACGACCAGCTTCTTCAATGATGAATGCCGATGCTTCACTGGCTGATGAGCTGAACACATTTTACGCTCGCTTCGACGCTGTAGCAATTAAAACAACAAACGGCTGCGCGCGCTCAGAGTGCACCAGTGAAGACAATGCATTCATCATCACAGAGCATGCCGTGACGAACACCTTCAGGAGGGTGAACACCAGGAAGGCAGTACCAAGCAGGACAGATTAGATCTGCAAAGAGTGGTGCGCTCAGCCGAACGCATGATTCAATCAGAGCTCCCTGACCTGCTGTCCATCTACACCAAGCGGTGCAAGTCCAAAGCTAGGAAGATTATGATGGACCTCTCCCATCCCAACAATGGACTCTTCTCACTGTTGAAGTCTGGGAAGCGCTTCCGCTCCCTTAAGGCCAAAACAGAGAGAATGAGGAGGAGCTTCTTCCCCCAGGCTATTCGGGCCCTGAACCAGGTGTAGGACTGGACTCTCCCACACACATCACTATAAGACTGGACTCTCGCACACATCACATCACCACACGCACTCTGATTTTTCTTCATGAACACTTCCCATAATTTATAATCTCTTTCTGCTATTTGCACATTTTTTAAAGTTAAATCTGTAAATTTTGTATAACCTGTAAATTGTAAATACTGTAAAACCACTGTTATTTAATGGTTGGGCATTGTATTGCACAGTTACAGCTACTATTTCACCTCATGTCATACTGTGTATGGTTGTGTGTGTGACAAATAAAATTTGAATAAATAAATTCACTGAGGAAAAATTTAAGAAAAAAAATTGAGGATAGGATTAAAAAAAAATAATTGATTGATCAACAAAGAATAGTGATAAAGCATAAAGAAATACTGACAATTCAAAAAAAGATTAAGCAATGAAAGAAAGAAATTGAAAATAATTGGAAGAATAATAAAATAACAGATGATGTTGAAATAAGTAATAACAAATTAAAAACAGTAAATGAATACACAAGCAACAAAATAATTAAGGTATAATTATATAGGAAGAGTGAAATATAAAAGAAAAATTACAATGGCTACTACCACCCCTGCAACATTCAGTGAAGAAGAACTAGCAGCTCCCAGCAATATGAGACAGCTCAAGGACTTTGTAAATGCCAAATGTTGGAAAGAGAAACGGAGAAGAAAAAAAGGGCAAAATCGGAAAAATGCTTGGCTGATGTCTGGATGACGTGGGAAAAAGGATTTCTCACTACACATCCAGGAGGACCACTCCCAACTAATGACACAATACAAGCCCTGCATCAAAAAGCAAAAGAGAATTATGATGAGGCACGTGCAGCATGGGAAGAGGGAGTAAGAAAGGCTTGGGGTTCAAAGAAAGTGGACATGGATAAAAAAAAAAAGAGATCTTCTGGTCATAATAACAACAATGTGTCAAATGATGGTTAACAGGAAGAGGCATAATCATTTAACACAAAGTCATAGTGTTAAAGAAATTGAAACTGGACCAACTGTTGTACAGGCCACACCCATGGTTTCGCTTCTGCATCCCTTCCTACTGATGAACCCCCTTTTTTTTTTACCTGTCCCGTTTGGCTCTTTTGCCATCAGAATTATTGTCTAAAGGCAAAGAAAGATGCCCAATGGATTTACTTTAACAAATTGACCATCCCAGCCTTGCCGTAATGGTCTATTTGATTCACCTTTTATTGTTTATTTTATTTTATTTTCATTTGCTAGATATGGGACAGACTTGACTGGGGAAAAGAACGGGGAGAAAGAAAGGGAAAAAAACAGCGGGGAAGAGGGACGGGGATAAAGCCTTGTAATCGGAAGGTTGCCGGTTTGAGCCCCAGCTTGGACAGTCTCAGTCGTTGTGTCCTTGGGCAAGACACTTCACCCGTTGCCTAGTGGTGGTGGTCAGAGGGCCTGGTGGCGCCAGTGTCCGGCAGCCTCGCCTCTGTCAGTGCGCCCCAGGGTGGCTGTGGCTACAATGTAGCTTGCCATCACCAGTGTGTGACTGTGTGTGTAAAGCGCTTTGGGGTCCTTAGGGACTAGTAAAGTGCTATACAAATACAGGCCATTTACCATTTACCATCAGAATTATTGTCTAAAGGCAAAGAAAGATGCCCAACGGATTTACTTTACCAAATCAACCAACCCAGCATTGCCGTATTGGTCTATTTGATTTGCTTTTTATTGTGTATTTTATTTTAACCTGCTAAATACGGGACAGACTTGACTGGGGAAAAGTAAGGGGAGAAAGAAAGAGGGAAAGAAAAACAGTGGGGAAGAGGGACGGGGATAAAGGGCAAAAAACAAAAGACAACAAAATAAGCAGACAAAAAATATATATAACAATCACCTGGATCACCTTGATGCTAATGCATCAAAAAAACAGCACAACTGTAAGGCTAGTTAGCCACATTAGCTCAGCTGAGCTAAATGGGGGGGGGGGGCAAACTTTGCAGGGCATGTTTAATGGTGGGCTATCAGTTTCTACTTTTAACTATATTTTAGTAACGGCTCCTTCATGGAAATTCTTTACTTTTTTACTTTTTCTCAAGGAAGTTTACATATTTGTCAACTTCATTGTCTTGAAAGTTCATTAAAAACAGCAGTTAAAGCTAGAAAAAACTACACATTTTTATTAACTAGATAACACAACCTACTTAAACAACCTACATACCTGCTTCTCTTCTATTGATGGATTTTTAGAATGATTGTCTTCTTTTTCCTCAAAACTGTTATGATATATTTAAAAGGTAACATTTACTGAGATGCTAATTAATATACTAGCTATATTCACAAGTGTGGAAATAGTTAGCTAAATTTAGATTTTTGAGAAACATTGATTTTTTTGGTATTAAGCATATGATACAATTGTATCAGAGCTAGAAAAACAACACAGCTATAAATCAATGTGTTTAAGAAACACAGCCAAAGTCAATGCCATTATTAGTTATAAAATAGAAAGTGGCTTAAGCTGAATGCTCTTCATGTTCAAGTTAACTTAAATGTTAACATTTAAACAAATTTTATTGTAGTGAATTCATACACATTTCAATACATAGAAGACAGCAGTTTTATATTTCCAGACTATGGACACATTCATTTACTGGATTTGAAATCTTTATATAGCAGATGTTAGTCAAGTCACTCCGCATTATCTCTGTAGTATGTTGATCTCACTGCTGTTAGCCTTTAATATCTGCAGAGTGATGATAAGTTTAACAGCATTTCTAAACCAGGGGTAAAACAGTGCATACATTAATGGGTTTAGGCAAGAGTTAAAATAATAAACAATGAGGATAGAAGATGCAGAAGAAGCATTAACTTCATTGCCTGCAAGAAAAAAGTAGCAGTAAAATGGACAGTAGCACGCCAGAAACACAACTACAAGAATCCCAAGGTTCCTGGCTGCTTTCAGCTCAGATTTGTTTGCTTGATTCAGTGGACGCTGAAGTGTAACAGCTGTAACATGAGAGCGCATGGCACGAGCCTGAGACACAACCACCACAAACACTCTCATATACAGAACTCCGATGATCGTAACTGGAACTATAAGAGATACAACAAAGTCAACAATTCCAATAATATCATCAACAACAAAAACACACTCTCCATAGCAGGAACCATACCTGCCTGGGTTTATCAGGGCATGCTTTGTATAGATGATGTTGTACAAAATAGCATAAAGCCAACACAGAAAAACACTGAGTTTGACTCTCGGCACAGTGATTCTGGTGGGGTAATGCAGAGGGTCACAAATAGCCACATAGCGGTCAACTGATACGAGAATAATCATTTCAAACGAAGCATTGATAAGAATGCAGCTCAGATAAGTATAAAGTGAACACATGAGATCACCAAATACCCAGCAGGCTGTGTTTTTGAAGATTTCTACCGGCATCAACAAAAAACAGACAAAAAAGTCAGAGACAGCCAGAGAGAGGATGATGATGTTACTGGGAGTGTGGAGCTGCCTGCAGGGAGACAGAAAATCACAAATTACACATTAGTCATGTCAAAATATCTTCAATGAAGATGTTCCATTAGAGGCATGGTGCAATTAAGCAACTAAAACAGTCATGATGAAGTACACACAGGACATTCATCTTGACATAATTCATTAATTACTTAACTAATTTACTAACTAATTACTAAACTTGATTTTCTAAAAGTTGAACTTTAGTTTCATCTGAGAAGTTAATCTCTGCCTGAAGTGGGAGACTGAGATGATGATGAACAGATTAAGAGCAGCAGTGATCAGAGAGATGGACGAAAGCCCAACGTTCAGGAGCACCGTTTTGGACCAGTGAAGTGTCGGCTTCCTGCAGGAACTGTTCAGTAGCTCTGGAAAACAGAGCTCTGCCTCTGGATGCATCTGGATCTCCATCATCAGGTTCCTGCAGCTGTCTAATCAGAACTTTCTGTCATACAACAAATTTATCTCCTTCTACTGTACCTCCCATCTACTGTTGTGCTCCCTGGAGAATGATATCCTCCCTCTTTTTGTGCACACAACCTCTTGTACTTTTCGCTTTTGATTTCTCCGTCTCCCATCCAAACATATCTATCACAATTAAAACCAAAAGATTTACATTTTAATGGCCAAAACTACAAACTTGGGACTAAAAATCTACAAATCAGCCATCCAATTGTCTCTGTTCTCCTTTTACAATCAGTATGTAAGAGTTAAGATGAATATTTTATGCAGCACCTAATCCAGATAAGCTGAATACACACAGGCAATCAATACAATCCTTGACTTATGGCACAATTAATCTGTTCTTACTGTGTAATTGATGCTTATGTTAGTTTCATTTATAATCAAGATACCTAAGTTAGTGTTGTTCCAACAAAACTGACATCATACAGTTTCATATGATGATGTTATGACATATATACAAAACCTCCTAGCACTGAGATTTCAGTCATTCTGTAACTGCAGTGACAATACAGACTTTTATACAGTTTTTAGCTTTTCTGTCAACGTAGTTATAATCAGCAGTCACAGAATCAAATGTTGTCTGTGATTACGCTTGTGGGACATGACATGAACAATAAATGTTAAATTACAGGCACTTCTATTTGATTGAATCTTGAAAATGTGCACCCTTACTTTAAAAAATATAAAGGAAAAAAATGTGGCTCTCTGTAAAATGTAAAAAAAAGAAAAAAAAAACAGAGAATGCAGGGTGCTGACATTGTTGATTGATTGAGCAGGCAGCCCGTATGACAAAAACCTACTGCCAAGGCCTGGATTTGACTCCACACCAGGCTATTTGTGTGGCTAAATGCCAAAAACATTAAAAAGAAAACACAAACTGCAATAATTTGTAAACCTCATAAATACAATTTGTATTCCCAAAATAACATAGAAAATACACCAAATGTTTAAAAAGAGGACATGGAACTTTTTTTGCTTGCCCTGTCTCGCAGTGCAGCAATCAGAATTATTGAAAACACACTGAACATCTGCTTCAACGCCTGTTAAAAAGAAACAACACAGCAGGCAAACCATAGCAACAACCAACATATGCACAAGTACCACTAAATAATAAATATTAAATGTTACTGAGCAGGACAGAGTATTAATGATACATGACACGTTTAGAGACAGCGGTCGACCAAGATATTGTGAGTCTGTATCTGTGTGCCAATCTGTGAGTGGGAGCATGCTTGTGTTCATGAGGTTTCTCCACTTAAGTATCTAATAGTGTGTGGGGGGGAACATTGATCAGTTTCAATATGATGGCAGCAACATGTCTCTGGGAAAGGGCAATGTTTACTATGTGTTGCATCCCCTCTTTGTTTCGCAACAGTCCATAAACAACAGAGAAGTGAGGAGACCTCTGGCTGTTATTTACTCAGGAAAAAACTGCACAGAGGTTTATGAAAACAAGCAGTATGTCTGGAAAATGGTGCAGGAGACTCTGCAAGAGTTCAAAGAGAGGAGAGAAACACAACTACAAGAATCCCAAGAGTCCTGGCTGCTTTCAGCTCCGATTTGTTTGCTTGATTCAGTGACATGAGACCGCATGGCTCGAGCCTGAGACACAGCCACCACTAACACTCAAATATAAACAACTGTGGTGATAATAACTGGAGCAAAAAAAGAGAAAACTAGGTCAAAAATCCCTGCAATATCATTAATGACAAACACACACTCTCCATAGCAGGAATTATACCTGCCTGGTTCAACTAGAATATCCTTCATGTAGAGACTGCAGTAGAAAACAGCATAAAACCAACACAGACAAACACTAAATTTGACTCTCGCCACAGTCATTCTGGTGGGGTAATGCAGAGGGTCACAAATAACCACATAACGGTCAACTGAGATGAGAACTATGTTCCCTATTGAAGCACAGGTAATGTTGCTGGTCATATAAATATAAAGTGAACACATAAGATCACCAAGTACCCAGCAGGTTGTACTTCTGAATATTTCTAATGGCAGTAACAGAGACCCACAAAAACATCTGAGACAGCCAGAGAGAGGAGAAGGATGTTAGTGGGTGTGCGAAGCTGCCTGGAGGGAGACACAAAATAATATATATAATATTAATCATTTCCATTAATATGTCCATGATTCAATCTAGGAAAATAGAACTTTACAATCATGGTTAAAATCAAGAATGTGCCCGTTCATTCACTATTAAATCAAATGAAATAAATCATAGGATTAAAATGTCAAAAGCTTCAACAGTAGTGTCAGCTAAGAAGTTGTTCTCTGCCTGAAGGGAGACTGAGATGATAACAACGAGATAGTTGAGATCATGTCATGTCTTAATCATGTCAAAACGTATTTAGTGAAATTGCTTCTTTATTAAGACAAAATGAAGCTTAACAACTTAGCAGTTATGGTTAAACCAAAGATATATTTCTATTTCACTTAATTTATTCATTGCTAATTCCAATAATGCAAATCTCACTTTTCATATATCTAAACCTAAATTGTATCTCAAGTGTAATTTCAATTCAAAAGTTGGTCTCTGCTTGAAGTGGGAGACTGAGATGATGACCAGGAGGTTTAGAGCAGCAGTGATCAGAGAGATGCAGGATAGCACAATGTTCAGCAGCACAGCTTTGGACCAGTGAAGTGTCGGCTTCCTGCAGGAGCTGTTGATGAGTTGTGGAAAACAAAGCTCGGCCCCTTTCTGCATCTCCATCATTAGACATTTGCAGCTCCTGCAGCAACCTGAACTTTTCCGCACACAGCTGATTTATCTCGTTTGTCTGCTCGCTTTCTTTCTCTCTCTCTCTCTCACACACACACGGCATGCTGGGAGTTTGATGGTGGTGAGTTTGGTGGGTCTGAGTGAGAGTGTGAGTTTTTCATTAAATGCTTTTTTTCAGTTTTCTCACTGTGTTTATTGTATGGTAGTTTCATAGCTGTTTGTGATTGTGTAGTTTGTTTTTCAGTTTGACAGGGATGGTGTCTGTGGTGGGGAGGGCAGCAGTTTCTTAGCCATGGGACAAGTTTTTGCACATAATATTTTCGCCTTCTCTAAATGCAAATATTACTTTCAACAAGGAGATGGTAAAGTCCTTATGTTGAAAGCTGAAATAGAAGGTTTTATTTTTACTTCTGTTAATGTCTATGCACCAACCGTAGGGTCTGAGTGTGAGATTTTGTTTAAAACATTAAAAGGAAAATTAAGTGGTGCTGCTCAAGGGGACTGTGTTGTGTTGGGTGGGGACTGGAATTGTTGTCTTGACTTTACTTTGGATAGGACTGGGGCAGAGCTGCATCTTCAGTCATCTTCTGCTTTATCAGATGTCCTACGGAAAATGAACTTAGGTGATGCGTGGAGGATGAAGCATCCTTCAGCCAGGCAGTATACCTGGGTGAAGGTAACTGATGGCAGAGTTAGTGCAGCTAGATTAGACAGGTTTTATGTGTCTGTTTTGTTTACTGCTCGAATTGTTAACTGTCAGTGTTTTCCTGTTGTTTTTACAGATCATCACTTAGTTTTAATGGAGCTGTTTCTATCTACCACCAGTAAATCCAAACATTTTTGCTGGTTTAGTGTAAAATTATTGCAAGATTGGATTTTCTGTGAAAATGTTAGGGTTTTTTTTGGGATTACTGGAGATCAAGGAAGGATGATTTTAATTCCCTTACTCAATGGTGGGAGGTAGGAAAGGCCCAAATTTGGGTGTTTTGTCAGCAATATGGTTTTAATTTGACAGCCAATATCATGAGAACTGTCCAGGAGCTAGAAAAAGACATAACACATATGGAGAATATCTCTGGTTCGCAGTTAGATCAGGAGAATAATTACTATTTAAATTCTAAAAGACGAGCTTAATCACTTTCTATATGAGAGAGCTAGGAGCTTTTGTTCAAACACGCTTCACCAGACTCCAGGACAGGGATGCTCCAACCACATTTTTTTTTTAATTTGGGGAAATCTGTGGTCCAGAGAATGCAAATGGTGTGTCTTTGGCTTTCGGATGGAAAGGTGAGCACAGATCCAGCTGAGATGAGAAGACATACGGTGGACTTTTACACTAACTTGTTTAGCAGATAGCTGTGATGTGGACTCTGCTTCAGAACTTCTGCAGGGGCTTCCTCAGCTGAGTCCAGGGGATCGGGACATCTTAAACGGGGATATAACTTTGGATGAGCTGTCTGCGGCGGTGTCTCAGATGGCTTCAGGCAAAGCTCCAGGAATAGATGGTTTACCATCAGACTTTTTTAAGCACTTCTGGAGTCTTCTAGGTCGGGACCTATTGGACGTGTTTAAGGAATGTTTTACAGAAGGGATACTTCCAGCTTCCTGCACGCGTGCAGTTATTTCTCTCATACCAAAAAACGGGGCTTTAACCCTTCTTAAAAATTGGAGACCAGTGGCCCTTTTATGTACAGACTATAAGATTCTTTCAAAGGTTTTATCAAACAGACTAAAAATGGTCATTGAACTGTTGATTGGTATAGATCAATCTCACTGTATTCCAGATAGGTCTATGATTGATAACTTATTTTTAATGAGAGATGAATTTGATATTTGTAATGTGTACAATGCTAAAGTTGGCATCATATCTATTGATCAGGAAAAGGCTTCCCAGTTAGCAAGGAGACATTGAACAGATGTTGATTTTCCATCTGAACCATCAGAATCGTCAGGATTGAAATGTCAACACAAAACCAATGTTGAAACAACATTGAAATACTGATGAAACCTGACACTGACATTGAAATAACATTGATTCACTGTTGTTCTGTCATCGTTGATTGTTGATCTATTTATAGTTGACAAGGTGACAACAATCACGTTGAAAAACCATAGATTTATGGTTGAGCAGGAAATTTAAGCTGCTACCACTTGGACTATTCCAAAGCACCCCCTCTCACAGTGGTACATCCCTCCAGGTAACCATTGTCTTGTACAGTAGAGCGGGACATTACTCTCAGCGGACCGGAGAAGGCATCAGTTCATGCACTGCACTGGCCTGCACCACGATTAGTATAAGGTAAGAATGAATGACTTTTGTTCTATTCGTTATTTCCACAGTTGCATTTGAATAACAGTAAAAAACAAACAAACTTGTTAATGTAAAGTTTCGGACAAAATATGGGAGCCCGAAATTGTGTCTACTTTCATCTTACAATCCGGCAACAAATAAATTGCACAGCAAACAAAGTCTATCAACAAAGAAAACATTTTCGTTTCATACTTTTCCGTTATATTCCCTTACAAAGCTAGCCAGCTAGCTTTAACGCTTCGAGGGTTCCTTTGTTCTTGCCGTCGCTTCGCTTGACCCAGACTTTCGCTCTGTAGTTGCTTTTTAGCATAGTACTACAAAAAATTGTAAATCTGTGATATATGATTGATAAACGTAAAGGTAACTGTATAAATGTGTTCAATGACTTTGTTACTTTTAATGATTGGAGAGCACCCGCTTCGATTCGCACTCAATTCAAACTTTACGTTGCACGCCCACCTAACTTTACGTTGCACGCCCACCTAACTTTACGCTGCACGCTCACCGAACTTTACACTGCACGCTCACCTAACTTTACGCGGCAAGCTCACCTAACTTTACATTTTAGCATTTACGTGTGGACGAGGAAAACGGAGAAAACGCAGCGTCAAAGGTGTGCGCCTATTTTGACGCCACACTGTGCGCCAAGTTTTTGTCTCGGTGCCATGAATTCATACAATGGCAGACTTAGACAAAATACTGTTAATTTTATTATCTTCAGTGTTTAAATGCTTACATATACACATGCAGTTACTGTCCCTTCACACATAGGACTCGGTTCAGCTTCTATGAGCCGTCTTTGTATCTAGTTTTCCCTCTTTATTGACATTGTTCCCTATTTTTCCTCTTTTTTACAGATCTGATTTGGTAACTACCATCCACCCATCGATAAGTAAGAAACTCACGTCCTTAAATAAATTCCTAGTGTTGAACAATTTGCTTATTTGACTATTTCCTAATATAGCACTATTTGTTTAATCTGATATACACTGACAATGACATCACGCTGGTCAAGGAGGCGCAAATTACAGAAAATGGTTGAGGCAGCAGAGTCCGATATACTCAGGCACTTTAAAGAGATGGTTGCTGAAAAACATAACCAAAACAGCAATGCACAAGTTGAAGTTAAGCGACCGCAGGTTGCAGAAGAGTCTGGTGTGTCCCACTGTTGTCACCCAGGTATAGACAGTCAAGTATTTACCAGTCGCTGTTATGAGCAGATTTCAGAAGTATGTGAGACCTATGTATCACCCGACACGGATAATGACTGTGACTTTAGTTTTGACAACTTTGGTTGCCATGCACCACCGTTTGATTCTGATAATAGTGATGCCGAAGCTGATGCCGAAGCGCCAAATACTGAATTCTTAATAACAAGTTTAAGATACTGGGCTTCTACATTTTCAGTCTCGTTGGTGGCAGTAACAGCACTCTTGGGAATTTTGCGTGTGTTTCACCCAGACCTACCAAAAGATGCCAGGACAGTTCTCAGAACGCAAGGTCAAATAAACACAATAAAAACGGATGGTGGGGAATACCATCATTTTGGTTTGGCTAAAGGGTTGGTCTCTCGACTAAAATCCTTGATCTTGCCTGCCAAGTTGAACGACTTAAAATTGCAGTTTAATATAGATGGTTTACCCCTTTTCAAAAGCAGTAAACTTCAGTTCTGGCCAATTCTTGCAATTGCAAATGTTGACTACACAAAATCACCATTCCTTGTTGGTCTCTACTGTGGTCCTGGTAAGCCAAAAAGTGTAGTTCAGTTCTTGGACCCATTTGTGAAGGACCTCAGGCACATTTTGAAGTATGGCATTATTTACAATAGCTGCCAGATAACAGTTAAAGTATGTTCATTTGTGTGTGATGCACCTGCAAGAGCTTTCATTAAAAACATAAAGGCTCATAATGGTTATTCTGGTTGTGATAAATGTGTTCAAGTAGGTGAATGGAAGAACAAAATGACGTACCCAGAAGTTAATGCAAAGCTTAGAACGGATGCAGATTTTCAGTTGATGATTGATGAAGACCACCACTTGAATCAAACATTGTCTCCTTTAGCTGGTATGGTTAAGATGATAACGATGTTTCCCTTGGATTATATGCATCTATGTTGTCTTGGAGTCACAAGAAAACTCATATACTTGTGGATAAAGGGCAAAGTACTTACAACAAGGCTGTCCAGTCGAACAGTAGGTGAAATTTCAGAAAAGTTGAAAGCTCTGCGACCTTATACACCAAATGAGTTTAATCGCAAGCCAAGGGAATTGTCTGAAATTGATAGATGGAAAGCAACAGAGTTGCGAAATTTTATGTTGTACACAGGGCCCGTAGTGCTTAGGAATAGCATTCCAGTTGAGTTCTATGATAACTTTATGTTGTTTTCTGTAGCAATGCATCTGCTGTTATCCCCCTCTATGTCTAATGAAATGGTCAATTGTGCCAATGAATTCCTGGTGTCATTTGTTTCTCACTTCGGCGAATTGTATGGTAGGGATGAAATCACATACAATGTACACCAGCTGACACACCTGTCAGAAGAATATAGACTCTTTGGCCCGTTAGATAACATTGCTGCTTTCCCCTATGAAAATTATTTATGCCAGATTAAACATCTCTTGCGAAAGCCTCACTTGCCTTTACAACAAATTGTAAAAAGACTTTCTGAAAAACCGGATGTGAAGCCAGCACCACCAAGAAAAGCACAAAAGTTAATGCATCAGCATTATGATGGTCCACTTGTGGCTCCGATACACCATTCAGAGCAGTACAAGAAAGTAGTGACAGAAAAGTACATCTTGTCTGTAGGGGATGGGGACAACTGTGTGCAGGTAGTCGATGACATTGCTTTAATCCGCAACATTGTGAAAGTAGATGGTGACACATTTGTTATTTTCCAAAAGTTTTGTCACAAAGAGTCTTACTTTCAGTACCCCTTACCGTCATCCAGAATTGGATGCTACAGAGTGTCGCAGCTGAACAGCAGACCTGGCATTACAAAGCTCAATAATGTTACTGGCAAATATTTTCTTTGTCCAGACAACACAGCTTTCATTGCATTGCCAATCATGCATAGTCAATAAAAAAAGAGTTTGTTTTATCGGGTTTGCTTGTAATTGTTGCCTATATACATTTTAAGCTACTATTTATAATTTCGTTCAGTCAATAGATCAAGTTTTGTAGTGACTATGAAATATATTGTAATTATATGTTTCCTGTTTATCCTAGACAGGGCAAAAAAGGACTCCAAATAAAATAAAAAAAGATAAAAATGAAAGACTGGTGCATTGTGCAGTTCAGCACTGGTGGTACAGAAATAGTCCCTAGTTCATGGATAAATGGGGAGAAATTGTCATGGCCTCCATATCCTCCGCGAGACACATTCAGGATCCACGCCGCAGTAAAGAGGAGAGTTCCTCCTGGTGCAACATGGCTCACCTACACACCAGTCCGACTTCTAATAAGCCATGGTGGGTATCATCTGGATTGATGTTGTATAAATGTAACAATAACAAGTTTTTCGTGTCCTAATTTATGTCTGGCCATACATGTGTGTTTGTACTTCCAGACACATTTCACGAAGCAGAACGCAGTTTTCAGAAATATCTAAATGAACACTGTGATACGTCTGACCTTCAGTCCGAAGCTGAAACTCATACCACTCATAAAAGAAAGCACAAGTAAAACTTTTTTTTATTTCACAAACATATCTTTGATTGCTAAGAATTTATGATCTTGTCTTTTATACATATTTGTGGTGCTTGCATACTGCAATATCACCACATAATATAGTCCAAAAAGTGGAAGCTTGTAAACTTTTTAAAAATGCAAAGCCGTGTACACTTGTGCACTTCAAAAATTCCTTGTATACTGTACCTTCTTGCACATCTCAGTTTCCTGTGTGTGTTGTTATAAATCAAACTGTAACTTTAGGAAAAAATATTCCAAAAGCACATTTGTAATTACTTATGACCTTTTTCAACTTTTTGTCTTTAGACCAAATCCCCTGTACACATATAGTGACTCAGAGGATGAGCAGCCGACAAAAAAACGGTTTCCCCAGGCCCCTCGAGTGAAAATACCAGGTAATAAAATACTGTCTAGTGTCTTTGTACATGTCTGTGTGTGACACAAGGAAACTTTTTTGACAAGTTGTCTGTATTCTTAAATACTTAAAAAAAATATATTTTTCTAAACAGCCCTCACCACTCTGCAGTCTTCCCCCCAGCCCACTGACAGCAGGCATCATAATGCCCCACCCAGCTGCCGGCACCTTTCGCCACTCCAGCACAACACGCAAACCGACACAGCTTTGCGATCTCCCCAGCATGCTGAGTCTGATGTCGAGGCCTTCCCTATAGATGGTATGCTTTTAAAATTGTTTTAAAGCTGAATCACAATGTCATTGTACTCTTATCTTCAAAACACCAGTTTATACTCCCGAATGTCATCTTGTTGTGATTTGTTTTTCTGTAGATTCCAGAGACTCTGTGAGGCCACTATTACAAGGCAAGTTCGAAGATCTTGGAATTTCAGATTTTACATGGTATAAATGGTAAATGGCCTATATTTGTACAGCACTTTAACTAGTCCCTAAGGACCCCAAAGCGCTTTACACATTCAGTCATCCACCCATTCACACATAATTCACGCACTGGTGATGGCAGCTACATATACAAATATCAAATATATGTGACAGGCAAAAACTAGCAAAAACTCTTAGCAGTTAGAACAACTTATACTTGAATGCAGAATGTTACACCATCACTTATGGATACATTAGTTTTTCGCCTCTCACTGCTTAAGCCATTAATCTTTCTAGAATTGTTTTTTTAAACAGATGCGACCTCACAAAAGATGTTAACTATGCTGTCAGACCTGACGAGAGCAGTTAACGAACTCCGTGAGGAGGTCGGAGCCATCCGGGAGGAGGTCAGAGCCATCCGCAATACCGGCTGTAATCAATCGGTAGATGCTGGGGTACTGCCTCTGGATTTGCCCTTGCACAACATGGAGGAGCTAAATAATGCAGAGGCAGCTCTTCTATCACAAGAGGCCAATCAGGCAATGGTATATAAAGGTTATGTACACTTTGTAACTATAAAGTGTAATAGCTGTCAGATGTGATTTAAATACATAACAACGGCCTGTTGATTAAACACACAAGCACTTGCATACACATTTAAGACATGAGACCCGCTAATTCCATCTCTTAAAATGTGTCTATAGGTGAGACGCTTTGCCTTGGTTGGAGGGACCACACTGGAGGTGCGAGTCCGCCGTGTAATGGCTTATGCCATTACAAACGAGCTGGCCTCGCTACTGAACTGGGCAGGGAAAAAAAACAAGGACCAGACGAAGCAAAAGAGGGCATTTAAAGATACAGTGATATTTAAAGATACATTTTACCGTTTTTTTTGCTATATTACTTTGTCTTTCTTAATAACAAGACTTTCATGTCCGGTTAATCCGGAGATGGAGTCTTTGGTCTTTGGCTTGTTTAGTCCTCGGGTTGTAGTTTGTACAGCCCGAAGACCCCATGTTTATTTTGTTTTAAAGGATACATGGCACACTATGCTAAGACTTATCACTTTTTCCGCTCATAGCTCTTTGGGAATCAAACGCGGCAGTTTGCAGATTTACGCCTGGTGACTTTCTTGTTTATCAGCCTAGGAGTTTACATACTTTCTCCCCGCTGAAGACAGTTAACAAGAACTTATTCATGTGCTCTAATTCACTTTTTTTGTTTGTGTGTGTGTATTTTTGTCCTAGATGGCCTGACGCAGCAGTTAGGGGCAAACTCTATGTCAGAGTTTGTCTTTGCACAAGCAGTGCAGAAATGGCTGCGATACGCCCCAGATCGTTTGGGTGGTGGATGGGTGCTCCCCATCCCGGAGTAAAAAATGAAAAACCTCTGTGAAACATATAAATGTAAATAGGAAATTGTGTTTTAATAAAGTATTTAGCAAACGAAACATGCCTATTGACCTTTTTTGTTTATTTTTTTTTCTCTGTTACATCACATGCAATGCTTTCTTATTTTAGGATATTAATACATTTTGAGACTTTTTTTTTATAAAACACAATTATGTGTTTAGGTGGTTTAAGTATTGATGGAAACATGCAGTAGTTTAGTATTGGTTAAAATACCTATAAAGAAAGGTAGATTTCCAGTCATGATTTAACTGTTGTTTTAATGAAAAGCAACTGTGCGAAAGAGGTGGAAAATCAACACCATAGCTCAACAGTGTATCAATATCAGAATCTGACATTGTTTCAATGTCAACAGTATTAGAAAATATAACGTTGAATCAATGTCAGGTTTTAACATTGATTCAACATCAAAACCTGACGTTGTTTCAATGTAAAAAAAGGGTGCAAGAGTGACGTTAGATCAACGTCACACTTCAACGTTGATTCAATGACGTCGCCTGATATTGACTCAACATTGTTTCAATGTTTCCTTGCTATCTGGGTTTTGACCGTGTGGACCATGCTTTTCTGTTTTCCACCTTGAAGACCTTTGGTGTTTGAGCAGGGGTTTCTGACATGGGTGAAGCTGTTGTATAGCGATGCTTGCTGTGTTGTGAAGGTGGGAGGAGGGTTGAGTTGCCCTGTGCCAGTTCGAAGAGGAATTAGACATGGTTGCCCTTTCTCTGGACTGCTCTATAGCAGACTGTAGATTGAGGAGCAAGTTGAGGGGTTTCTCTTTGCCAGATCTGGCTCAGAGCCCTCCTGTTGTTGTGTGAGCATATGCTGATGATGTTAATGTTTTTATTAGGATCAAAGGGATGTGCAGGAATTAAAGGAATGTCTGGTTTTATATGAAAACGCTTCTTCAGCCAGGGTTAATAAGGATAAGAGTGAGGCCTGTTTGGTGGGGCAGTGGAATTTGCTGAGTATTCCCAAACTTCCTGGGAACCTTCGATGGGGTCAAAGGGGTATTAAAACTCTTGAGGTTTACTTGGGGAGTGATGACTTTGTGAAGCAGAACTGGGAGGGAGTGTGGGAAAAGGTGGAGACTAAGTTGTCTAAATGGAACTGATTGCTCCCCTATCTGTCCTACAGGGAAAGAGTTCTAACAGCAAATAATCTTGTTGCCTTGTCTTTATGGCACATATTACTTGTTTTAGTGCCACCACCCGATCTTCTGGAAAGAGGTGCAGCAGCTTCTGGTGAAGTTTGTCTGGTCGGGTCAGCATTGGCTTCGTGCGGCAGCCCTGTATCTTTCTGTGGCAGAGGGGGGACAAGGCGTAATAGAACCTTTAGACTACAGACGGCACAGAAGCTGCTATATGGCTGTGGTTATGGCTGGCTGACTTCTGCTCACTTGCTTCTTAGGAGAGCGGGACAGCTTGGATTGGATAAACAACTCTTTCTTCTGAAATTGGATCAAGTGGATCTGTCTGGACTTGTACCATTTTACAGCCCTGTGGTTAACGCTTGGCAGACACTGAAGGTCGCACGTACTCCTGACCCCAGACCTGGGATGTGGCTGTTTAAGGAGCCACTGTTTTTTAATTACTTTTTTCCTGGCACTATGTTTTCTTCTGCTACGATAAGGAGTACGTTTGTGGAGGCTGGCATTATCAAGCTGGGTCATCTTACAAGGATGTCAATGGGCGCACTTGATGGTGCCACAGGCATTAAATCCTCCAGAGTGCTGGGGAGAATTATGGAGGAAATTTGGCAATCTCTGTCGCCATCCCTGAGACACTTTGCTGGAGACCGTGTCCTAGCTGATCAATGGGCTGATGACAGCGAATATGTTTTTCCTTCATTGATGGTCAGTCCTGCCTTTGAGGAGCAGCCTGAGGGGAGTAGCCTACTTCTCTCCCTGGGAACACCAGTTGTCATGATCCTGGGTCCTTTTGACCCAGCGTTTTGTGTTTTCTATTAGTGATTTTGGTTCTGTTGTTCCTCCGGTTTAGTGTATTCTGTTCTGCCCATCTATTCCTGTGTTAAGTCCGCGTTTCCTAGTCTGTGTCTTTGCGTGTGTGTGTTTCCTGTTTTATTGTGAAGGTCTGCATCTTATGTGAGTGTTTTCAGTTTGCCTCCCTAGTTTTGTCACGTTAATCACTCCCAGCTGTGTGTAATCTCCCTGTTTTTAAGTCGTGTCTTCTGTCTTAGTCGTTGCTGGTTCGTCTGTGTCATTTCCCCTCCGTTTTCCTGTGTGTTCTGGCTGCATAATTTTCCCTGCTAGGTACCTTTGTTCGTGTTCTGGCTTTGTGTTTAGTTTTAGTTTTCCCAGTTTAGAGTCTTTTACAGTTCTGTTTTTCGCCACCCTTTTTGTTGTACTTCACCTGTTGTTAATAAAGCTCACCCTCCACTTAAGCAGTCTGCATCTTGGGTCCGTTACTAATCCACACACGGCCTGCCTCGGCACCCCGTGACAGTACGAACCAGCCACTATGGACCCAGCAGCTTGCAACCCATCTGAGGTGCTAAAGGACGACATCATTTTCACTGTGGAGAATCTTCTCAGCCTATGGCTGGAACACCCCCCGGAAGAGCTTCGCCACGCAGCGGAAAATCGGCTACAACGGCTCTTTTCCGGCCTGCCATGGCTATTGGAATCACTTTCCCCGACCATGCAGGCCTTTCTCCGCCTCACACCACACCTCCTCTCCGCCACTACTACCTCGCTGCCCGACCCGCCGGATGTGATTTTGCCCGGCCCGTCGGAGCCGTCTGCGGGGAAGAAACGGCGATCGCGCCGCCGGCGCACCACCCCACAGCCGGACGTTCGGACTTCTAAATCGCCGGCTGTGGTGAGTGAGGACTCTTTTTCTGTGTTGGACTGTGAAACTGTTTTTTCTGGGACTATGTTTTGTGTGGCTGATAGTAATGTCAACGGCTTATTAGCAGATCAGCAGCAGCCACCTTCAGCTCAGTTAGCGGCCCAGCAGCCACTTTCAGTGCAGTCTCCAGTGCCTCCGCTGTCACTTTCAGCTCAGTCTCCGGTGTCACCCGTAGCTCAGTCTCCGGTGTCACCCTTAGCTCAGGCTCCGGTGTCACCCGTAGCTCAGGCTCCGGCGCCACTCGTAGCTCGCGCTCCAGCACCTCCGGCGTCACCCGTAGCTCGCGCTCCAGCGCCTCCGGCGTCACCCGTAGCTCGCGCTCCAGCGCCTCCGGCGTTGCTCTCAGTTCACGCTCCAGCACCTCCGGCGTCGCTCTCGGTTCACGCTCCAGTGCCTCCGGCGTCGCTCTCTGTTCACGCTCCAGTGCCCCCGCTACCCATAGCTCCAGTGCCCCCGCTACAGGAGGAAAGTCTTATTTCCACTCAAGGTGCTTTTCATGGTTTAGCCGCCATTGGCACAGTTTGCCGCTCCAGGGCTTCCCCGGAGGCTAGGTCTCAGTCCCCAGCTGATTCTGGACCCCTGAAGTTTAAGCAGCCACCTGAGAACTGCACCATGTCAGCGTTGCCTGGGCAGAGCCAGTGCTCAGTGCATTGCCAGTCGCCTTTGTGTCAGCTAGTGGCCTCCATGACTGCTGGCTTAGTGATGGCTTCAGCTGGAGCTCCGGCCTTTGTCCCCTGTCTCCGCTGGAGGGTCCGAGGGACCCGTCCAGCCTGCAGCGTCTCCGGCTCCCACGCCGCCGCCTGCAGCGCTTCCGTCTCCAGCTTCCACGCTGCCGCCTGCAGCGCTTCCGTCTCCGGCTTCCGCGCCGCCTCCGGCTTCCACGCCGCCGCCTGCAGCGCCTCCGGCTTCCACGCCAGCTGCAGCCTCATCATCCACGCCAGCTGCAGCCTCCGAGTCTTCGCCCTCGTCTGGTCCAGCCTCGTCTGGGGCTGCAGCTAACCGGCCACTTTCCTGGCCACTGGCCAGGCGCCATCGCCGTCTTGGGCGGCCCCCAGACTCCCTTCGCCTGAGTCGCCACCGTTGCCGTCTGCACGGTCAGCCCCCTGAACTGCTTCCACGTCGCCGCCGTGGCCTTCCTCGCGGCCGGCCCCCGGACCCCCTTCGCCAGAGTCGCCGCCGTTTCCTTCTGCACGGTCGGCCCCCTGAACTCTTTTGTTTTGGACTCTGTTTTCTTGGGCTCCGGTGTATTCTTTTGCTGTTGCTTTTTGGTGCTGGCTCATGTTTTTTTTTTTTTTTGTGTCCCTCTTGTGCGCCTGTTTTGTTTAGCTGTGTTCAGGTGCTGAATTTCCGCTAGTGATGGGATTTCCAGCTCTTTTTAGAGAACTGGCTCTTTCGGCTCGGCTCACTAAAAAGAGCCGGCTCTTTTGGCTCCCAACCGGCTCTTCAGGTTGTTTTGTTGCTTTAATTAATTTATTATCAACAACAATATAAAATTATGTACAAAAGGAATTACTAATGTAAAAAAAGTGGTTTTATTTATATATGTTTATATATAAATATATAAAGTGGCCCTTAGAGACAAAGCACATACAAAATTTCTAACGTTAACTGAACTTCCAAAACAGAGCTTGTGATGGCATCAGCCACACAGGGGTAAATTAGTCAATTTTTCACTTTATTAGTTTGCTTTGCAGTTTTCTTCATTAATATAATTCATTAATCATTTGGTTAAACCTAGCACTGATATTGTGAGGCGCGCACATAATAACATTGTGTGGTTTTTCTAAAATGTTTTGTTATATTAATTATGTTTCTCTTTCTTTGAGTTACCTGGGTTTGGGCGGTGGCTGTTTCCTGTCTGGGCAAAAGGCGTGGCTGAGGACTCTGTGAACAAAATGCCTGCTCAGCAGGACCAACCATGGGCTTACCAGGAGCAGGGGTGTTTTAGGTTTAGTTAGGCTATTCTGTGCTTAGTTAATATTAGCGTGTTTTTGTTTTCCCCCCTATTGTGTTCAAATGGTTTGGCCAAATCATTATAAAAGCTACCCTCATGTGTCTTTGTAATTAGGTCAGTTTGTGAGTTAAGTTGTATCTGACACTGTTTTGTTTAAGTTTCTGGAAATTACTTTTTGTGGAGTTATATTTAGTTGACCTCTTTTATGGGCCTGCTAAGTATGTTTTTGAATTTTGTTAATTTTGAACTTTTGAGGGTTAAAATAAAGAAAACCCTTTTGAAGATATTTTTTGCCTGTGTCCTTTTTGCTTTGGCTGCTTGGTCCCTCACAGAGCTACCTAGATCACTTAAATTACACAATTGAAAGCATATGTGTATTGTTTGTGTATTTATATACAAGCACTCATATATATTCAAATAATTTAAAAAAAAAAATGTTAATTTACCTGTTACTACCATACATCAAATCCGGTCGTTGGTACTTCCTGGCTTGTGTAGCCACTAGGTAACAAAAGCTCAACACTGCGGCTAGCATCCTGTAGCACTTCTTTTGTGTTTTGTACATGCTTCGGAGTTTGTACGTGTTTTGGAGTTTGTACGTGCTTTGTCTCTAGCGGCCACCATAAATGTACTTTTATTTATTCACTCCACTTAAAATGGAATAAATAAATCCCATAATACAAAAAAACAACTATTTACATTTCAACTTTTAACTATTTAAATTTTCAGCTTTTTCCTTTGAAATAAATTTAAAGTGAAACAACACAAAACACTGCAAACCACAACACAATAAAATATAAATTAAAATATGAAAACAAAAAGAACATGCATATTCTCTGTCATATGGACCTGCATGAATAAACTTTCTGAATCCTTTATGATCTGCAACTGAAAATAGTCGTGGTCATTTCAAGATGACCTAACACATAAAACAGGAATAGACCGCCGTGTAATCCATTTATTTCAACAAAGTAACTATATTCTAATTATCACCTTTTTAAATGATAACTGTAGCAGAATACAGTTACTCATATTTTGTATTTTAAATACGCAATGTTGGTACATGTATTCCATTACTCCCCAACACTGCTGCCAGATAAAAAATGCTCAATGGTGTATTGACAGAAGTTGGTGAGTATTCTCTAGTCCATGCCAAACCTCCTCAGCCACCGCAGAAAGAAGAGCCGCTGTCTCACTGCTTTTGTGATCACATCAATATGATGTGACCAGCTCAAATCCTCATTAATGTTAATTCCCAGGAACCTGCAGCATGTGACTCTCTCCACTTCTGTTTCCTCAATGTCAAAAGGAGTGTTCCTGCTGCCCTGCAGTCTCTTATAGTCCACAATGAGCTCCTTTGTCTTGCTGACGTTGAGCAGCAGGTTGTTATCTGGACACCATGATGTCAGGGCTTTCACCTGTGCTCTGTAAGCATCTAAAACAGCAGTCCCCAACATTTTTGCGCCACGGACCAGCCTTTAAGGTGTCACGGATAAATACAACAAAATAAAATGATAATACCAAGACAAAAAGTGTGGTATTTTCTAAATATAATAATAAACGCAAATTTACTGTGTAATTGTGTAACTTAGCAGCATCCCCCTGAAATGCGCCAACAACATTGAGAATAACATCCTCCTCTCTGCCTCTTAATGCTCTCTGGTCGCTATAGTAACACCTAAATATTTCTTTCAAAATAAGACACACAACTACAACACGAGAAAAGGCCCAGGGAAACGGAGTTAACGATAAAAATCCTGAAAACAATTTCACACCTGAGCCTCAACTCTCGTGGCCCGGTACCAAACGGCTTGCAGACCAGTACCAGTCTGTGGCCCGGGGATTGGAGACTGCTGATCTAAAATACAGGTGGTGCTGGTGCTGTTGTTTGCAAATGATGGTGTTGGAGATGTGTGGAGCCACACAGTCAAGGGTGAGCAGTATTTTATGATCCTAGGCACACTCTTACTGTCTGTGATTCAAACTCTCTAAAACCAAACCCAAGTCATAAATAGTCTAACTCATTTTTCTTTCATGACAATGTTCTGGCTCTGTTGCTTAGTACAAAATTTGCCATCTCTATTCAGCGTCAGTATTTGCAAACGCATGAGGAAATTGTGGTTTTCCTTAAAGCTGCATGAATTTTGTCTCAGGTGCAGTCTAGAATAGAATAGAATAGAATAATCCTTTAATTGTCCCACAAGGGGAAATTTGGTTGTAACAGCAGCCAGAAAGACACATATACAAACAAACAGTACACAGGACACAGAACAGAAACATACACAATTTTTCTTACATATTTACATTTTTACATTAAGGACAATGGTTACTATAAACAGAGTACTGTACAGTTATTAAATTAAATAAGAAACCTAACCCCTGAATGAATCAGCACATCTACAACGGCAGCTTTCTACCACCTTACACGGATTTCTACTTTCAGTTGCTTTACTCTCTAATCCAATTGCTGCTAATCAGGTCGTTTGCAGGTTAAGAATATTTCTCTTTTAATGGTCTTTAATGAGGTAATTAGAGTATGAGGAATGGCCACATGGTTGCATGGATGTAATAGTGTGTGGGGAATTTTGTCCATTTTTATCTCTATTTTGCTGCTGTAATAAAAACAATAATAAAAAATAAGACATTTAGGTACAACAACATTTGCTCAAATATATTGTAATGTAAAGACCGTACAATAATACAAAGAACCTGTGAAAACCCCAACGTTCATATGACTCCCTCTGAACAAGCCCTTTGGCGGAAGTGGGAAGGAAAAACTCGGTTTTAAGAAATCTCCGGCAGAACCAGGTTTAAGTAGGGGCGGCCCTCTGCTGCAACTAGTTGGGGGTAATGGGGAGGAAGACAAAACATAGACATGGTGTGGAAAAGAGCCAGAAATTAATAATAACTAATAATTAATTGCAGAGAGGTATCTAGACTAGTGGTGCAACGGATCACGGTTGATCCGTAATCCGAAACGATCCCACTCCACGATAACGACGACTAGATTCTCCCGATTGTTTACTCTTGCTGTCCTGTGTACAACATCGGCGTGGTGTTAATTGTTTGCTGTTTTTGCGATCGCGTCGCGCATGAGAATATCACCAGGTAAATCCGTGAAATTTTTAAACATTTTGTTGTTCAACAGCACCAAGACTGACAGAGTGTGTTTGAGATAACCTCACAAGTGTCACAGATGACACATTTGGTGTTTTTTTTGCTGGTTTGTCGGTAGCAGCTCCTGAAACACAAGACTGCCACACATCTCGACTTGGGCAAAACTTGCTCTTCGCATGCGACCAGTTTTGGTGAAGGATTTATTGCCGCTCGTCATCCACGCCTCCCATTGAACGCGTAGTGCTACTTTGAACGCACGATTCACTCTGATGTCGAGTGGCTGCAGGTGTTTGTTGTGCCAACAGGAATCACAGCTGGAATCGAGTTTGTGCTCTTAATGGCTGCTTTCACAGAATCTGTGATATGGGCCCTCATACTGTCCACAACAAACAACGCTTTTTTTGGCGAAAGAATCCTCCAGGTCGCTTCCCATAGCACTCTTGCAGCCATTCCTTCATTACGCTTTCCACCATCCACCCTTTCTTGTTGACTTTAACAGAGATGCCGCTCGGGATCTCTTCTCTTGGCATAGTAATCCGCTTAAAAATCACCATTGGCAGAAGTTTAAACCCTGATGCTGTGCAGCCCAGCACACGTGAAATTCGTTCTCTCATGGCCAGTGGTTCTCACCATGATGGTTGATTCACCTTGCTTGTTAACAGTCCTTGTGAATGAAAGCTTCCTTTGCTCCTGTAATACTCCTGTTTCTCTTGCTAATCAAGTTTGTTTTTCGCGTTCCAGATGGACATGTGACCAGCATTGTACTCTTGTGTGTCTGACCACATGCCCTTCCGCCAGGCAACGTAGTGCCGTACAACAGCGGAACAACCAAAACAAATCCTCTTACGATATCACAAAAATCATGGACGATCCTTAGAAAAGCCACACCTGACTAAAAGCCGCAGGGTTCAAAGCTTGTGCAAAAAGTAGCGGCTTATAGCCTGAAACTTACGGAGTCTTGAGTTGAATATTTTTAATAGGCAAAAAATACTTAAATAAGTAAATGACGAGTTAAATATTTGTCTTTTTTTTCTGCGTATCCGAAAATTGATCTGATCCCTGACGAAAAAAACGTGATCCGATCCGAGAGACTTTTGATCCGTTGCACCACTAATCTAGACTACATAGTATCCTGCCCCTCTGCTTTGCCTTGCCCCCAGATCAACCTCCAGAGACCTCTCCTCTTCTTAATAGGCTGAACTGCTGAACTGTTCCTGAATCCTGCGCTACCTATAAGCTTTCCACTTGAACTTTTTTTCAGCCCTTGAGCCCCAGTTTATGTTTGAGTACACTGTATGAAGGTACATAAAATTGGAATGAATGAATTACAAATCTCACAGTTTTGTATCCCCCTTTCTTAAAAACATCTGAGAACCAGTTGCTGGATCATGGGAGAAGGATTTATTCTATCCTTGTCCGATAGCTGTCCATCAAAGTCCCAGAACATGACTATTGTATTTTTCATCATGCTCCAAATGATTTAAATTCGTGAACGGTCTGTACTGTAGTCAAGTCACTTCAGCACTTGGACAGTTCAACTACCAAGCTATGCTGCTGTAATGGATGCAGTATATGGTTTAGTAATGTCTCAATGAATTATACAAGTCCTGTCCTGAAAAACATGCCATTTGGAAGAGAGCATATGTTGCTCTAAAACCTTTACATACCTGTCAGCACTAATGGTGTGTTTCCATATGTGCAAACTGCCAATTCCATGGGCACTAATGCTGGAGAACAACAGCCAGTGTAAGATGGAGAAGAGAGTTCACTGGACAGAAAATAATTAAAGTCACGCTGCTGTGTTACATCAGTGTCCATTGAGAACACATAAAAAAGGGGGAGGGGAGAAATGAAGGTCCAGAAACAGATAATTTCATCAGATTTGAAAGCTTAAACAGAGTGTGTCTGCTGATACTGTTGTCCTCATCTAGATGATGGAGAACAAGGACAGTATATGCTTTCCAGAAGTCTTCAACTCTTCCTGCAGGAGACCAGCATTTCACTGGTCTGAAGCTGTGCCCCTGAATACCCTGCTGTGCTCCATCTCTGTAATCACCATAGCTCTGAACCTCCTTGTCATCATCTCAGTCTCCTACTTCAGGCAGATTCCATTTTCTATTAGATTTAATTTGGGAAGTTTTCGAAATATGATTGTGCAAAACCTGATGTATAGAAAACCACCACTACACCTTTCTCCAAAACAAGTTATTTTAATTGTTTTACAAAGTTTAATTTAACATAATGTTATGGCAAGTTATGTGGCACTAACATAAAGTTTCTAATTTTAAGGGAAGATTTTTTTGGTAATGGTGCTTTTTTGACTTATTCCAGGCAGCTCCACACACCCACTAACATCCTCCTCCTCTCTTTGGCTGTGTCAGACTTTCTTGTGGGGCTCCTGTTGCTGCCTGGAGAAATCTTCCTAGGAATTGCCTGCTGGGCTTTTGGTAACCTTTTGTGTTCTCTCTTTAATTATGTGTCTTTCATCATTACCTCATCTTCAGTGGGAAACATGGTTCTCATATCAGTTGACCGCTATGTGGCGATCTGTTATCCTCTGCATTATTCTACCAGAATTACTGTGACAAGAGTTAAACGTTCTGTTTGTTTGTGTTGGCTCTGTTGTGTTTTGTACAGTAGTGTCCTTTTAAAAGATGAGCTGATTCAACCAGGAAGGCATAATTCCTGCTATGGAGAATGTGTTTTTGTCATCAACTTTATTGCAGGAACTGTTGATCTTTTGTTAACCTTTATTGTTCCTATTTCTGTCATCGTATTTCTGTATATGAGAGTATTTGCAGTGGCTGTGTCTCAGGCCCGTGCCATGCGCTCTCATGTTACAGCTGTCACACTGCAGCTTTCAGTGAATCTGACAACAAAGAAATCTGAGTTAAAAGCAGGAAGGACTCTTGGTGTTCTAATAGTTGTGTTTCTCATGTGCTTCTGTCCATACTATTGCATCTCTCTTGCAGGGGAAGACTCACTCAGTGAGTCATCCATATCAATTGTCCGTTATCTCTTCTATTTTAACTCCTGTTTGAACCCTTTGATCTATGCACTATTTTACCCCTGGTTTAGAAAAGCTATTAAACACATTGTCGTGCTTCAGATATTTCACACTGGCTCCCATGAGGCCAACATACTATAGAGAGGACCTAAATGAGTGAATAAGTGAAATCTGCTGAACATATATTTTCATCCTTAACCTGTATAATGTTATGCAAGATGCCTGGAATCATTTTGTTGTTTTAGCTCCAAAACTGTCATAAAATCAGCTGTATGTTCTTTGGTCCCTTTTCAACATCTGGTATGTAGTTGTTTGGCATTACTGTACACTAAAAGTGTGTTATCAACGATTAAAAACAGAAAAACACAAAAAACAAAATTTAAATGTTTAAGTTTTTCCTGAATAAGGCACTCAGAATGTACATAAATATGTAAAAAAATATATAATTTTCAATTTGAACTCTAAGCTGTAAAATACTGAATAACATCAAGTATGTGACCTTTGGCCATGTGGTTTGTTATTGGAAATCTTTTTCTAAATAAGTCATTGTGTTTTTGGCCCCTTGAATAGCTCCGAATGAAGCTCCTCTCAAGCTATAGGCAAAAGCCTACATTGCACTGCTGGCACTTTTTGCTTGCTTTTATATGTTACCGGCACCAGACCTAGGGGAATCTGGACCGGCAGCAAGCGGCACAGAGAGCACTGCGTAGCCAAGTATGAGCAAACTGTGGATTAATAGAGAGGACACCGAAGTTAGCGTCTTGCTCAGGCCGGAGCTCATTTATTTCTGCAACATATACACAATACAAATCACACTAGACCGTGCATTCTTCCCATAAAATAACAGAGTTCATAAACAAAAAATAAAGTTACAAAAAGCATTCTCTCCTGCAGATAAAAACTTTTATTTCATGAAATGGAGTGAAACTTAGTTTAGACCGTTGCTCTAAACTAAGTTTGGGGGATGTGATCTTTCAAGAAATGCAGACATTACTGGAGTCATCAGCAACAGCAGAGTGCATCCTCCTGAAGCCACATTTGTAGGCCAATTATGTCACAGCGACCGACGAAGGCTGTCCAAATTCGAAGACTCCGGCTGAAGACTCAATTCTCAAGTACGCAAGTCTGTACTTGCGTTCTTGGTAAGTCTGGACTTTGTAAGTTTGGACGGGAGTCCGGACTTGCCTAGAACGCAGCATAATCATTCTCCAATTGTAACGGCAGTGTACTTGATGACATCACAGCTGCGGAGTTCTTAATTTAACTGTGATTAGTATATTATGAAGCTTAACTTTAATCTCAGCCAAACCGATTTACTCACGAACAAATAACACACAGAAATAAATCAAGCTTTAAGATTTAGAAGCTATCTTAAGTGACTTATATATCATGTTTAGCCTGAGTAGCGAATGACCACAGGGGGTTTACAAACAATGTGGCAGGAGTTCGCTTTTCTCGCCAGCTCTAGTGACCCTCAACCTCCCGGTCAGCTGTCGAGCTGGTGAGTAACGGACGTCTCTGAAAACATCTGAGCATTTTTGCAAATATGTGATATCTTGATAAATCAAGCAGATATTTGAACTTTACACAGCTACATTCTTGCCTAAAAATATTTTTAAAGTTTATTTTGTGGCCCAGAAAAAGTAATATTTAAAAGGGTTTTTTTTTTTTAGCCCCTCTCTGATGGCCAAGCTCCTCACCCAATCTCTAAGAGAGAGGAAGCTTATTTCCAGCGCTTGTATCCATGATCTCGGTCTTTCAGTCACTGCCCAAAGCTCATGACCATCAGTGAAGGTAGGGATGTAGATCAACCGGTAAATTGAGAGCTTCGCTTTTACTCTCAGCTCTCTTTTTACCACGACGGACTGGTACAGCATCCCCATCACTGCAGCTGCTGCACCAATCCTTCTGTCAATCTCCCGCTCCCTTCTGCCATCACTCGTGAACAAGACCCTGAGACACTTAAACTCCTCCACTTGGGACAGGAACTCGTCTCTGACCTGGAGTGGGCACTCCACACTTTTCCAGCTGAGGACCATGGCCTTAGATTTCGATGTGCTGATTCTCATTCCCACTTGGCTGCGAACTATTCCTGTACGAGCTGGAGGCCATCACCTGATGAAGCCAAAAGAACCATGTCATCTCAAAAAGCAGAGATGACATTCTGAGACTGCCCAAGTGGAAGCCTTCCGCCACTTGGCTACACCTAGAAATTCTGTCCATGAAAATTATGAACAGAATCAGTGACAAAGATGACAAAGGGCAGCCCTGGTGAAGTCCATCACCCACCGGCAACAAGTCCAATGTATTGACGGCTATGTGGACCAAGATTTTGCAACGAATTGAATTGCCCGTAACAATGACCAGACACACACTATACTCCTGGAGCACCTCCCTACCGGACACTCCGAGGGACACGGCCAAATGCCTTTTCCAAATCCACAAAACACACATAGACTGGTGGGGCAAACTCCATGCATCCTCCAGTATCCTCAAGAGAATAAAGAGATGGCCCAATGTTCCACAACCAGGAAAAGGGTGCGGTGCTCACTCTGGGTTAGGAACGAGTTCCTGCTCCAAGTGGAGCGCATTGTTCCTCCTGTATCTTTCCAAGGGAGGCTGAGGAGTGTGATCCCCCTATATCAGAATAAAAATCAGCATACTTTATTAATCCCTAAGGAAATTATGTGGGTTTAGTTGCTCCAGAACAGTAACAGAAACAGACTAGGCTATTTAACAATACAATATGTCGCAGATTTACACATTAAAGAAATAGCACAATATATACAAATCACTCAATAATATATATCAAGGATTGACAGAGGTGATTGTAAATAAAGATCAAGAATATTGACAGCAACATTACTGAGTAGAAAAGAGTGTGTGCAAAAAGGATGAAACTATTGTAGTGTTTACAGTGTACAAGATGGAGGAGTTGTTCAGGGAGATGGCCACTAGCAGAATAATTTCCTGTGTTGTTCAGTGGTGCTTTTTGATAATCTCAGTCTCTCACTGAGCGTGCGCCTGTGGCTAGCAAGCATGTCATGGAGTGGGTGGGAGATATTATCCAACATTGTCTTTAAATTGGACAGCATCCACCTCTCTGACATCACCTTAAGGGAATCCAGCTCCATCCCCATAACATTACTGGCCTTGTGGATCAATTTATTGAGTCTGTTGGCATCTGTGAATCTTAACCTGCTCCCCCAGCTTGCAACCACATAGAGCATAGCACTGGCCACAACAGACTCACAGACAAATCCTGAGCATTGTCTGACAGATGTTGAAGGACCTCAGCTGCCTCAGAAAATAGAGATGACTCTAGCCTTTCCTGTAAAGTGCAGTGTTGTTTTTAACCCAGTCCAGTTTATTGTCTATGTATACTCCAAGGTATTTATAGTCCTCCACAATGTCCACATTGATCCCCTGGATTGAAACAGGGGTTAAGTCCACCATCAATTCCTTGGTCTTTGCCACCTTGAGCTGCAGATGTTTCTGCTTGCACCATGTAACAAAAGAGTCAACCGGTCAGCCCGGTACTCTGACTAATCATCCCTGCTGATGCATCCAACCACCGGAGAGTCATCAGAAAACTTCTGAAGATAGCAGGTCTTTGTGCAGTGGCTGTAGTCTGTGGTGTAGAGGGTGAAGAGGAAGGGGGAGAGGACGTTCCCTTGTGGTGGCCCTGGTGGTCACCACCTCAAAGCCCCCAAAGCACTCCATTGAGCTCCCTCCCTATGATTACCTTGTCAGACACACAATGTGGAAAACGCACATATTGTGGTCTTCGCTGTTAGCATTTATGTTAGCTTATCACCCAGGAGGGTCGGCCTGATGGTGTTGAATGCACTGATAAAGTCAAAAAACATGACCCTCACAGTGCTCGCCGGCTGGTCCAGATGGGTGTTGACACGATGGAGCAGGTAGATGATGGTGTCCTCAGGGCGGGGCCTGAGACACAAGCAAACTGAAGGGGATCCTGATGTGGTCTGACTATGGGTTGGAGCTGGTCCAGAATAAGTCCTTCCAGAGTCTTCATGAAGGTGGGAGGTCAGTGCCACAGGCCTGTAATGCTGGGGGCCGCTGTGTCTTTGGTACAGGGATGAGGCATGATGTCTTCCACAGCACTTGGACCCCCTGTAGACTCAGACTCAACATGAACAGTTTATGAAAGACTCCACAAAGCTGGGAGGTGCAGGCCTTAAGGACACGGGGACTCACCCTGTTTGGTCCAGCAGACTTGCCTGAGTGGAGTCTCCTCATTTGCTTCTGAACCTAGTGCAGCATTCGATACTGTTGACCATAATATCCTATTAGAGCGATTAGAACATGCTGTAGGTATTACAAGTACTGCACTGCAGTGGTTTGTATCATATCTATCTAATAGACTCCAATTTGTGCATGTAAATGGAGAGTCCTCTTCACACACTGAGGTTAATTATGGAGTTCCACAGGGTTCAGTGCTAGGACCAATTCTGTTTACATTATACATGCTTCCCCTAGGCAGCATCATTAGAAGACATAGCATACATTTTCACTGCTATGCAGATGACACCCAGCTCTATCTGTCCATGAAGCCAGATAACACACACCAATTAGTTAAACTGCAGGAATGTCTTAAAGACATAAAGACTTGGATGGCCGCTAACTTTCTGCTTCTTAATTCAGATAAAACTGAGGTTATTGTACTCGGTGCTGAAAAGCTTAGAAATATGGTATCTAACCAGATTCTTACTCTGGATGGCATTACCTTGGCCTCCAGTAACACTGTGAGGAACCTTGGAGTCATTTTTGACCAGGATATGTCCTTCAACGCACATATTAAACAAATATGTAAGACTGCGTTCTTCCATTTGCGCAACATCTCTAAAATTAGAAATATCCTGTCTCAGAGTGACGCTGAAAAACTAGTTCATGCATTTATTACTTCCAGGCTGGACTACTGCAATTCATTATTATCAGGATGTCCAAAAAACTCCCTGAAAAGCCTTCAGCTAATCCAAAATGCTGCAGCAAGAGTACTGACAGGGACTAGAAAGAGAGAGCATATTTCTCCTGTTTTGGCTTCCCTTCATTGGCTTCCTGTTAAATCCAGAATTGAATTCAAAATCCTGCTCCTCACATACAAGGTCTTAAATAATCAGGCCCCATCTTATCTTAATGACCTTGTAGTACCATATCACCCTATTAGAGCACTTCGCTCCCGCTCTGCAGGCTTACTTGTTGTTCCTAGAGTATTTAAAAGTAGAATGGGAGGGAGAGCCTTCAGTTTTCAGGCCCCTCTTCTGTGGAACCAGCTTCCAGTTTGGATTTGGGAGACAGACACTATCTCTACTTTTAAGATTAGGCTTAAAACTTTCCTTTTTGCTAAAGCATATAGTTAGGGCTGGACCAGGTGACCCTGAATCCTCCCTTAGTTATGCTGCAATAGATGTAGGCTGCCGGGGGATTCCCATGATGCATTGAGTTTTTCCTTTCCAGTCACCTTTCTCACTCACTATGTATTAATAGACTTTGCATTCTTTTGCAGAGTCAATGCATTCATTCATTGACTCTGCATTGAATCATATCTGTTATTAACCTCTGTCTCTCTTCCACAGCATGTCTTTTATCCTGTCTTCCTTCTCTCACCCCAACCGGTCGCAGCAGATGGCCGTCCCTCCCTGAGCCTGGTTCTGCCGGAGGTTTCTTCCTGTTAAAAGGGAGTTTTTCCTTCCCACTGTCGCCAAAGTGCTTGCTCATAGGGGGTCATATGATTGTTGGGTTTTTCTCTGTATCTATGAAGCGCCTTGAGGCGACTTTTGTTGTGATTTGGCGCTATATAAATAAAATTGAATTGAATTGAATTGAACCTGGTCATGAGTGACAGTAATATGTGGGGGAGAGGTGTCAGGACTTTCACCGGAGGCAACTATGTGGAGAGAGAGGGAGACAGTGCAAAGTTCAATGTCCGGGCAGCAAATCCTTTCTTTGATTGTTGTGTGGGCAGGGTTACACCAACGGTTGTCAACAAGAACAGCAAGCCCCCGTCCTTTCACCTTACCATTTGCGACGCTGTCCCTGTCTGCCCGAACAGTGTGGAAGCCTTCCGCGAATGCGTTGTGGTCGGGAATATCCTGGTGCATCCATGATTCAGTGAAACACATCAAGCTACACTCCCGGTATTTCCTCTGACTCCGTGGAGAAGTCAGAAATAACGCTGTCTCACCGTCTCCTTCCTTGTCCTCTTCTGTCCTCCACCTCTGCATCCTCGGTGTGTTTTCCTCCAGATTTCAGCTGGTACATCTGTGGTTCTGACCGATGAGCAGGCGGCATCAGTGTGATCAGCTGATCTCTCGAGTAAGCAGCCTGTGTGTATGTAGTAGTTGTGTTGTGGTCCCATTGCTCAATAAAGGTAACAGTTCTGCAGCCACAAGCAGAACAAAAATTCTCTTGATCCACATGACTGAACGAAAGATATTCAAATAGACCAAAGTCCAAGTAAAGAAAAAGAATAAGTAAGAAGCTAAACTAAAGAGAAAAAAGCAGGAGCAATTGTAACAGGCCTCACGCTGGTTGACAAGCGCACAAAATCTATATCTTGATGCATGCTTAATCATCCAGATAAGTAAATCCCAAAAGGTTCTTTCTGTACATCTGGACATAGCGTTTTCTTTGGGAGAAACATTTCATCACTCATCCAACTTCAGTCTGAGCTGACTGCAGGTTTCCACAACCTTCGCAAAGTTTCTCCCACTGAAAACTGTACTTCCAAATGAGCAGAATCAGCATTTTTGGGTTGGCTATAGTTGGAACACACACTTTGATCCCCTTTCTCAAAAATGGGTACCAACACCCTAGTTTGGCAATCAATAGGTACCACCCCTTATCTCCACAAAACATTGTAGACGTGCGTAAACCAAGACAGTTCTACAATATCCAGACCCTTCAGGAACTCAGGACGAAGTTCATCCACCCCAGGGGCCCTGCCACCAAGGAGTTGTTGTTTAACTGCCTCACCCTGGAGATAGACGAGTCATCGCCCTTGTCCCTAGACTGCTTCCTCCAAAGAAGACGTGCCAGTGGTATTCTTTTCACCACCTGACAATCAGTGTTGGGGAGTAACAGAATACATGTACCGCTGTTACGTATTTAAAATACAAAATATGAGTAACTGTATTCCGTTACAGTTACCGTTTAAAAAGGTGGTATTTAGAATACAGTTACTTTGTTGAAATAAATGGATTACACGGCGGTACTTCCCTGTTTCATATTGTGGCGGGTCAGGACTGTTTGGGTTTTGTTTGACAGCTACGTTCTGTTGTTCCAGGCGGCAGCGTTGCGGTTGCCATGGTTACAGGGTGACGCTCTCTCTCTGCGTGTTTCCTGGGTGAGAGAGCGCCTGTTGTTGTTATGCTAAGCTAATAGGCAGAATGCTACAGGTATAGCTCTAAAGAATGTAGCATCATGGGCAGTGTAGTCTGTGCTGCAGGGAGAATGGACTGCCATACACGTTATGTGTCTGTGAGCGAGGGAGGGAGAAAAAGGAAAAGTACCAGCTGTCATCGAGCAAAAACGGGAGCTGGAAGCATGTAAATATAATAATAACCACTGCAGCCAAGAAGAGTGCCTGACGAGCCCAGTTGTAAGTAAGCTGTTAAGACTCGACTGTACACCGTGTTCGTGATCCTCCAAAAACAATAAGTTCAGTTGGAGCAGTCTTTCAACGCCTCTCTCTGTCTCTGGCTAGCAAAGTTGACCCAGACAACAAAGTAAAGCTAGTTTTCGGCTACGAGCCCGACACAGAACCCACCGTATTAGCCAGAGGTCCCTTTACTACGGTTCGGAGCCGCGGACCTTCAGTAACAGTAATAAATCACAGCAATAGTACATTCATGTAGTTGTAAACAGCATGATAATATATTAAGTAATCCAAAGTATTCAGAATACGTTACTCTCATTGAGTAACGTAACGGAATACGTTACAGAATACATTTTGGGGCATGTATTCTGTATTCTGTAATGGAATACATTTTAAAAGTAACCTTCCCAACACTGCTGACAATGTTCTCAGTCAGAGTCAGGAGCGTGCCACACGCACTATACACACATTTACATTTCATGTTCATACTTGAGGTAACTTGTTTGATGCATATTCTGAAAATTGATGTTTGAGAATATTTTACATTTTATCATTATTTCAGTTTATTTTTAAAAGTCTCAAGGATGTTGAGCTTTATTGTGAAAGGTTTATGTGGAAAATAAACAAGTGGCTGGCGGAGCCAACACAATGGTTTCACCGTCGTTGTTGCTAACAAACCGAGCCATAAAAATAGTTGCTTGTCTGTCCCAAATGTGATTATTATAAATGTACAATAAAGTGAAAACTCAGCAAGGATAATATAGCCACTACAGTTCGTTGTTTGTTTGTTTTTTTTATTCTTGTAATCGCAACTGATTTCGGGGCAAGATATGTTTGGAAAAAGCAAAAACAAAGGACTGTAGAGAATTTAAACATATTTTTGGATATTCTGGTGGTCGTCATAGAATTCATCTTTTTACCTTCAAAAAAGACACAACACATTCTATTAAATTGTTTATTCTCAATTGATAATTTGTGTTTAACTAGCTCAGATTGCCCCAGGCTAAACCTCTTGATCCATCCAACACTGCAATAAACAAAGTAAAAAAAATGCTATGGGTGAAATTAATTTTTATCTTTTACATTTTCTCTGGATACTGCAATAATATTGTGAACATAAAATTATTTTAGCCAACACAATGAAAAAAAAAACCTCAAATAATGTAACAGCTGTATTTTCAAACAGAGTATTATTTGGCCACATCAACACAGTCTTGACTTATGAGGTTCTGGATCATTTTTGAATTTTATTAGCTCTCAAACTCTGAAAGTGCTGCCGCTGATCTCAGTAAACAGACTTTACTCACTTCCTGTACAGAGATTTAGAGATGGGTAAAAGAGGAGTATAGATATGTCTGTGAAGGTTCTCAGTCATCCAGGTCATCGTAGTCTAAGGAGCTTGGAAAGAAAAGTGTCTGGACTTCTTTGAGTTGCTTGAAGACGTTTCACCTCTCATCCGAGAAGCTTCTCAGATGAGAGGTGAAACATCTTCAAGCAACTCAAAGGAGTATAGATTCTACAGATGATATGCCATAAAAGGCAGAAATAGTCCACCATCAAAGCAGCCTGTTTTCCAAGTTTGATATGTATGTGTTTTTTTTTTTTTTTTTTACTGAGAACATTTTTGATTTTGAAATTCTACATTATTACATTGTAAGTCAAATGGCAAACAAGTGCCAACTTGAAGTAGAATTTAACTCTGACACAAATTTAACCCTGGTCTTGGCAAACAAAAATTTGTAATGTAAGTGGAAGTGCTCCTCAGCAGGCATTAGAGACACACAAATGTAAGGCAAGGCAAGTTTATTCGTATAGCACAATTCAACAACAAGGTGATTCAAAGTGCTTTACAGAGACATTAGAAACAAAAACAAATAAAAATGAAATAAAATAAATGTAAGAAGTCACTTAGTCTGAAAATATTGGCATCAGACAGGACATTCTTTTTAGAAGAAAAATAAGTTGTAAATGGTGAAGAAGGCTGAGTATACCAGTTAGAAAGATCGGAGAGAGAGACACAGCTAAGGGTACTGCAGAAAAGAAATTGAAATCCACAGTGAGGGATGGAGCACATAGATATCCAACTGACAGTGAGAAAAAGGACGAGGGGCGGAGTCAGAAGGGGTGAGTCATATAACTAATTCTGTTTGTAATGCTACATAGAGCTACAGGTCTGTCTGAAAATGGATACACAGGATGTGGCAGAGCTCTGTTTTCCACAACTCTTCAACACCTCCTGCAAGAAACCTATAACTCCTCTGTCAGAATTTGTGTTCCTTCATGTTGTGTTGTCCTCCATCTCGCTGCTAACTGTGACTCTCAACCTGCTCGTCATCATCTCAGTCTCCCACTACAGGCAGAGTTGTTGTTATTTTTTTAATAGCTGTGTGTAGCTTATACATTCTGTGAGCTAATTGACTTAAGATGCTTTTGTGACCTCAGTGGTGTATACAATTAAACCATCTATATAGAAGTGGTCGATTAGAAATGATCAAAACGGTTTTTCTCTTACCAAGAGCTAATGTTTTATTGTTTGTTGGGTTGCTTTAATTTAGCGATTTGAGGACTGTTAATTTAATAATTTTTGTGTCTTCTTGCAGGCAGCTTCACACACCCACTAACATCCTCCTCCTCTCTCTGGCTGTCTCAGACTTTCTTGTTGGTCTCTTGTTGATGCCTGGAGAAATCCTCCGAAATACAGCCTGCTGGTTTCTCGGTGACCTCACCTGTTTTATGTACAATTATATGTCTTTAATTGTTACCTCTACCTCAGTAGGAGACATGGTGTTAATATCAATTGACCGCTATGTGGCTCTTTGTGACCCTCTGCATTACCCCACCAGAATCACAGACAGAAGAGTGAAACTCTCTGTCTGTCTGTGTTGGCTCTCTTCTGTTTTCTATAGCAGCCTGTTTGTAAAGGATGATCTAACTCAACCAGGGAAGCATAATTCCTGCTATGGAGAATGTACAATTTTTGTTGACTTAATTACAGGAACGATTGACCTTCTTTTAACCTTTTTTGTTCCAGTTACTGTCATTGTAGTTCTGTATCTGAGAGTATTTGTGGTGGCTGTGTCTCAGGCTCGCGCCATGCGCTCTCATGTTACAGCTACTGCTCTGCAGCTTTCAGTGACTCTAACAACAAAGAGATCAGAGTTAAAAGCAGCCAGGACTCTGGGTGTTCTTGTAGTTGTGTTTCTACTGTGTTTCTGCCCTTATTATTGTGTTACACTTGCCAGGGACGACCTACTCAATAGTTCATCTGTATCCTTTTTGCTCTATCTGTTCTATTTTAACTCATGTCTAAACCCTTTGATCTATGCACTGCTCTACCCCTGGTTTAGAAAAGCTGTGAAACTCATAATCTCCTTACACATACTGCAGCCTGGCTCCTGTGAGATTAGCATTCTGTAAAAAAAAATAAAATAAAAATAAACAAATAAAAGGAACACTGAACAATTGTTGAGTTATTTTGTTGCCCTACTGGTTGGCTACTTCTGGGCTTCCATTTGTGTTATTCTGTGGCACTGGAAATGCTGCTGTGTCAGTATCACTGTGTCATCGATGACAGTAACTTGTTGGAAAAGAAGGATGGAAAATATTTTTCATGTTGGCACTATTAAATGCTGCTACCTGTCATCTGAACTCACCCATTGCTAATTAGCATTTTGTTTGTATATCATCAGAATTATCATTGTCGCAAATTTGCGTAAGTATTGCGATATACTTTTGAAGCTATATTGCCCACTGCTACACAGTAATTGTCTCTTGTCTCTCTGTGATCCACAGAGAAGTTTGGTAAATGGCCAGCACCATGGACAGTCTTTAATGGTAGCGCCTTCAGCATTAGTATGCACATATGTAAAATTAGTCTCAGTCTTGGGCTCAGTTAGAGAGGTAAACAAAACGCACATGCCTGGTGTGTGACATGGACAGAACCGTGGGTTTTACATGTGTGTAACGTGCAAGCGGCTGCATGTCGGCAGAGCAAAGAGCTGCGGCTCTGTCAGAGCTGTTTTTTTCCATGCTAACATACTTGATGATTGTGTGGAGCATACACCTGTGTGGGGAGCCTGCTGTTAATATTAATATTTAAATATGAGTTAAGGAGAGGGTCATTCGCTGTGGGGGGATAGTACTGTTCACCTACAGGATAACTGCTTAG